>NW_017307241.1:316768-329375 GCF_000935625.1 Nanorana parkeri | reverse complement strand
TCCTCTCCTCGAGCTCCCGATCATTCCGACAAGTGGTACCAGGGTAGCACCTAACGAAATGCCATGCTCACTGGGGTGATTCACTATTGGTTATAAATAACACGACACACCAATGTCTCACGATACCTCGGATGAGCTTCGATATTCGCTCAAGAATATGCCACAGATACCATTTCTGAAATGTCTTGTTTGCAAAGAACTGTTGAAGGCACTTACCTCTTATTTCTTCCCTATTTCTTTGTCTCCAACCTGATCCTTCCCTATCAGGACTCAAGGTTTAAATGCATAACCTGTAATGTAATGCCCATAAACCCGCATTAGGGTTGACAGCACCTATCTGTATCTTTGTTGTACCCCTGTAAAATCTTAAAACCAATTTGAAAAACAAAAACCTCTGTGCAACTGCTCTGTGAGCTGCCCAACTTTACACTTATTTGTGCATTACTCAGCCATAGATCCTCAAATCATCTCTGAATTGGTGAAGACACCGTCCTTTCTTCTGGAGGGTGGCTGCTCCTGTTCCCCATGGTCCCTGTGTGTGTTGTAAAGTAGTCACCGCTCCAAGTTCACTCCAGCGATTGACTACAATCTCAATACAAATTAGTGTCATGAGATTGTAGTCCATCACAGGAGAGAGCTTTGAGCCGTGGATACTTTACAACACACACAAGCACCATGGGGAACAAGAGTAGCCACCCTGCAGAAGGAAGGACAGTGTCCACACCAACTCACAGATGATTTGAAGATCCACAGTTGAGTGATACACAAATAAAAATACATTTTAATAGTTAAGGTACTTGAATGCATTTTTAAGGTTTAACTCCTGAGTTTAGGAGTTTGTATGTATACCCTAGTATGCCAAGCCTGCCTACATGTCACCACAGATCAACTTTATTGCAATTGTGATATTTTTTGCTTACTGTTAGGTAGCATAGAGAGTCTGCTCATGGACATTATGTAACCATTTACATAAATAAAAAAAATAAAAAAGTCCTTTTGCTGAAAAACTGAATCAATCACAAAACTTGCGATTCCTCTCATCTTGAAGATGTTGTCATGGGAGTGTATTTAATACATTCCATTCCAATAAGCTGTACACTTGAGAAATACTCTCATTTTGAAAGCTCTTATGCAAACAGAACCCAGAATAAATATGGGAGTATGAACATTTTATTATTCACTAGTTCAGTGCCATTTTCTTCACCTTCCTTGCACTGGTCCATAAATACCACCAGCCAATGTTTAAAAAAAAAAAATCTTTCTTGGAAGACGTTAGCAGCCCCAGCAGACTTAGACCTGCCACCTAAGTGACACTCTGTAATATTCTCCTTTACTTCTCCACCAGCTGTTACATAAAAGGGATATAGCGAGGTGAGGGTCAGAGGAGCTAGGCCAGCAAAGACCGTAATTCCACACTCCTAATAGAGGAGAGGGCTAAGCTATGGAATTCACTCTCCCTGGAGTAGTTATAATTTCTACCAAGTTTAGAGGCACATTGCAAGTGAATAAAAAAATAGTTCATGGCATGCAAAAATGCTTCAACTAAGCATAATCCTTGAATTTTATGGGCTTTTAGCAGCACTTTAAGTTGCTGACAGGGGCTCCATGTCAGAACACTGTTTATGGCTGGTCTCAGTTGGGAGTGCGCATATAGCCACAGACATTATTTGCAGTTAAAGGGACACTGTCATGAGAGATAAATGGATGCTTCCTTTACTGTATTCTCCTTTAAGAATGATGGTTCCCTGGATGTCATTCTCATGCTTTGACTTCAATGCCGTCTGAGTTGCTGAACTGGAACATAGATAAGTAGCTGACACTAAACACCTAGCATTTTCAGGAGGCCCACAATGGCAGCCCCAAACATCTCTCATAACATACACACAATGGGTTGGACTTGATGGACATATGTCTTTATTCAACCTCAAATACTATGTAACTATGTAACAGTCACTTTAAAGCCCCACTCCGGGATACTGTTACATGTATCCATGCAGTGGGGTCCCCCTGGCACTCCAAAGGTTTAATGCTTGTTTGGCTAAGAGGGAAAACGAATAAGTACATACCTTATAACGTGCTCCCCCAGCAGTAGGCACATTGTATGTGAAGACACAGAGCTGCAACCAGTCAACCAGAAAAGTAACAGGGGGGAGGGGGCACCAGTTGCAGTGCAGGAAGCAGATACAAATTTCAATATATTCATTTCTATGGTAGCCAAACGAGCATTTAAGTCATGCAGTGTGTGGAGGAGGGTCCCACTGGATGGGGAAATTAAGCAGCAGCCCCAGAGTGGTTTTTAACCGTGACAGCATTATTTTTAGTCCATTACCTTGTTTCTAGTCTATGCCAGTTCACTGTGTTTCTTCCCATTAATCATTTCTGTGTAGACTGAAGTGTGGATTTGGAAAAGCTAAAATACATTTTGAAGGTTACTGTTGCCCAGTTGGATGTCACTGCAATCAGAAACCACCCGAACAGTGCCTTGTACTGCAATCAACGATCATTGTATGTGGACACTGTTCCTGTGGGACAGCACTTATAAATGCCAGAGCACAGCAAAAAATTATAATGAAGAAAAAAAAAATACATTTCACATCTGAATGAGAGAAAAAAAATCTGACATATCTGTGCATCGGTGTGTGTATATAGTGCCATTTCAGCTTTTTATCTGTTCTACCTGACGAAAAAGCAAGAGTGCCAAAATCTTGTCTTTAATATTTTAGTTAGCCACTAGAAGCAGGGCTGGATTAACATAGGGGCTGGTGAAGCTCCTGATCGCCCGGGAGCCCACACTAACTGGCCAAGAGCCTTATTGGTCCACTGAGAACCTGAATAGCCCCCCTAAAGCCCGCACAGCTCTCCTGGGACCCTAGAGACATCAGGCAGTGAACCCAGAGCAACACACTGGGATTTTTAGTCCTCTATAGCTGATGGTATTATTCTTCAGTGCTTTACAATGTATTGCTGGGATTTGTAGTCCTCTATAGCTGGTGCCATTCTGTATTGCTTCATAATGTATTGTTGGGATTCGTAGTCCTCTACAGTTGGTGGTATTCTGCATTCCTGTGTAATGTTTTACTAGGATTTGTAGTACTCTATAGTTGGTGGTATTCTGCATTGCTGAATAATGTATATAAAAAAACAACAGCATGCAAAAACAAAAATTGAACCACACGTTACATACTGTCACGAACTTCCGAGTGAGAGCAATAATTCTAGAGCCATCAATCACTGGTAACAATAAACTAATGAGCAGTAAAGGCTTTTAAAGTGTCGCCTTTGAGAAAATTTTGGGTATTGTAGTTTTTTGCGATTTTAAAGTCTTGAATTTTTTTTGGTATCTATTTACCTGGCGTGACCCCCATATTTCATATTTTACCAAAAACTGGGTATTATATTCTGTTTCTGTGCACTAAATTACCTTAGTGTATTTTAGCCTAAAAATACCAGTTTGATAAACATTTGCGCAAATACCGTGCAAAATACAAATTTGCAACTAGCATTCTTTTATTCTACAGGGCCTCTGCTTTCAGATAATATCTCATTGTTTGGGGGTCTGAAGCTGTTTTCTAGCCAAAAATTCGGATTTCATCATGTGTGTGCGCGCAAATAGTAAGAAATTGCTCCGGACAGAAAGTGATCGCGATGGACATAAAAGTGAAAATAATTGAGAGTGGAGCAAAGCCAAAAGATGAAAGACGTCACTCATTCTTATAACCTGAATTGTTGAACCATTGGCACGATTCTAAAGAACATGGACAAGATCATGGAAGATGTGAAGTTTGCTGTGCCGATGTCTACAATAATATCAAAGAAGTGTGTAAAAGCGGTGGAAGAGATGGAGAAACTTCTCAGTGTGTGGTTGCAGAATCAGCATTGAGTCCTGCTGAGCTTGATGCCGATTCAAGAGAAAATTAAAAGACTTGAAGAAACACACAGCGAAGAATCAGAGGGCGCATCTTTTAATGCCAGTTAGAGCTCCTCAATCATGAGCTTTACAGACGCCAGAGCTATAGGGCCACATACAGTTGCTGCCACTTCAGCAGATAAAAGCAGGATCCAGTGAAAATAATTTGGAATAAAAGGCAACAAAATAAAGCAAAAAGGGCCTTTGCAGTATCACTTAAGGTCAAGTTTGTATTAAATGCAAGCTTCAGAATTCCCATATGTTACAATTCAAACTGCCAGAACCTTTAGTCCTTAGCTGCTATGTTGATTATCACTGCTGCATATTTCAGTGGGTCTTCATCTTGCATAGATTGCACATTCTGCACGGTCCTGAACATACACAGAAGCCCTTCTGTAGTAAACAGTCCTTTGCAGTTATAGTAGGCCGAATCTTGATGTGAATCATTAGCTTTTCCTCTAAACAGACGCAAAATGAAAACACAGACACAGATGAATAACTTTTTATGGTTCACTTACTTTGGCTCAATTTTGTGTTTTGCCCAGTATTCTTTAACAGGAAAGAAAAGGGCATTTTCAGTGACTGCATATTTTGAATTATTGATTGCTGTAAATAAACTTTTTACAAACTTGTATGTAAAGCCTTGTATGGATGTGTAAGCAAAGCCCAAACTTTTTTTTCTAGACAGAATGTGGAAGGGTTAGAACTCTTATCTGATTTAATTGTGGTCATGAGCGGTCATGAGAACAGGAGGAGTGGAGAAATCTTCCAATGGAGGCAATCTGTGAGATATCCACACGCTTTGGAATAAAATCTCCACTTTCTTACTCTTCCTTCCTGCTGTGTCTTAGGGACACGTAAATATTCCCTGACAGGAGAAAGAAATTCACAGTGGTCTACATTGTTTTTTTTTAGATTTCGATGGTATATGAAATTAAGTTTTAACTTTGCATAGAGCTGGGAATAACAAAATCGTGTAGCAAAGTAGGAATCAGAGCCCAGATAGGAAATGTGCAAATATCACTACACCCACAGATAGAAACAAGGCTTTTAATCCTGAAACGGTCAAAAGACACCATTAATGGCCTGTCCTCAGCAGTGAATTCGGCAGCTACACAGCCTTCCCTGGCAAAAACAATGAAATGCTAAATTAAAAGAAAAAAAAAAAAAAAAGAAAAAAAAGAAAATCACACACAGCAATCTGCGTAGTGTGATTGCCGTGTTTTGACACTTCTGTTAATCTCAACGTAATATGCATCAGATTAAAATGAAAAGGTGCATTTACAGCCTCAAGGATTTTAGTCAACATTGCCCATTTACAGTTTTGGGTACCTGTTTATACCTATTCATTAATTAACATGATACAGTTTTATCTGCTACAATGTGTGTAAAGTCTGGAGATTAGGTTGTGTTTACATGCACCAATAAGACTTCAACATATTCTAATAGAAAACACTGATTTGACTAACATTTGTGTAGCACCCTAAAGGAATGAGTGCTATTAAATGTAGTGTTATCAGATTGTAAGCAGACTGATGCTGATTTGTAGTCTGCTCATTTGGTTTCCCCTAACCAGTCTGTCATCGTTTGCATCTGTCTGCTACTGGGTGTACCTTGGCCGCAGAGCAACCAATGAGAGATGGGCAAAAAGCAAGTGAAATTACCACTATAGAAAGTAAATTCCTTGCTGAACTCCTTACCAGGAATCCCATGCAAATATGTGGCTGGGTGCTCAAAGTGACTGCGGATGGCGCCGCCAGAGTAAAGATATTTGAAGAATGTCACCAGCACACCGATTTCTTTACAGCAAATGAATAGTCATTTATTAGTCAATAGTCAAGCTTGAATACAGCTACACTGATCACAACGGCAAGAGTGGAGAAGAAAAAAAAAAACGACCAGAATTTAGAGCAACTCATTACAATACACTGAGAACACCTGATCACTGCAAAGGAAAATTGCCATCTGCACATAAATGTCTGCCTACTGACTTGTGAAGCAGCAAAATGTGTGTTTTCTTATACAGGATTACAAGAGTCACATACAGAGAGCAGCGCTCTTTGCTTAGGTGCTGGCACTGCTGTTCCTTCAAGACTTGCTTCTGCAACAGCTCCCAAGCAGTTAATGACTGCAGGGCATTGTATAATATTTCAGATTAATCTCGTGAGTAGCAGTGCAGCATGTAACAGAACAGCATTGTGCGCCAGTGACCCGACATAGTGACTTGTTTAACCCCCTTGGCGATGAGCAGTGCTATGCTGCTAATCGCTGCCAGGATCCCAGTGCATGAAGAACATGGTGAGATACAGGACAAGCTGCACAGTACACAGAAATGCAATGACGTGTGACTAATGACTGCTTTCCCCTGCTTCAAGTTCCAGCTCATTGCCCAGAAGCAGGTGACGCACTATATAGAATGTACAGCTGTGTGTCCTCACACTAAAGGCATCAGAGAAAACAATTCAAAACCTGGTGAATAGCCTTATTTATATATAAACAATGAAGGAAAAAGCGCGTATTATACGCCAATTATAGCAAGCCAGATTTTACTAGGGTCCGTACACAGAAACAAGAACGTTAGCCGCTAAAGAGGAAAGCGCCACAAAAGGAGACACACAGTTAACAATTCCGAGGGGAAAATTGTGCTTTTAATTACCAACATGAGCCTTGGCATATGACTATATCCCCAGTACCAATCCCAGCCACCCCCTACCACCATATGGTAACATTGTTGCACAGGTGCACTTGTGTTTTCATGTGTATAATCAATTAAAAAAAGTTAGTGCCTGGGCAAGGGGAAAAAAAAAAATGAAAATCGGCACATCCCTGGAATACATGCACATTTCCCTGTGTTTTGTCGCTTTCAAAATATTGAAAGAATCAAAACATACCTCATGATTGTGCCAGAAATCCAGTGAGCACCCAATTGTAGTGAGCAGACAACATGGCCTCTGCTGCACTGAAAGCAGTGTTATTAGACCTGCCTGAGTTCCCCCTGGCTAGACTACAGAACTCCCCCATATGTTATGGACATAAAAGGGACAGGGCACTCAAAAGCAAGCATCTCACCGTGCGAGTAGGTAAGGTGTGCAAGAGAAAAAATGCCCCAGTACTCCCAAAAATTCTTACAGCAAACACTATATTACATGTTCCACAGGCTGATATCAGAATGACAAGAACTGCATGTACATGTCTAACCAATGCCCAAATGTTCTGTTTCTTTAGGGGCTGCACTGGTAATACATGGTGGCATTATGAAGGATGTGATGCCTTGCTATGCAGCATTACCTTGCTTTTTCTCAAGATATTACTGCTTTTAGTTAAAGATGAAATCCAAGCACCAAGCAAGCTGCTAGATAGACAGTTGAAATCATATATAGGAAATTTGTAATTTTAGTTATTCTTTTCGACCAGTCTTGTGATCGAATGTAGGTTTTTGACCTCTACTACACCACCAGCCAGTTGATTGAACAAGAGTTTAACCTAGAGTTTAGCTTCAAGCATTTTCCTGTTTATGAGCACAAGGTAAAGGGTATAAAAGAATAAAGCACTTACCACCAATCCTGGCATTATAAGCAATGCCCACTATGCAGTAGGAGTTATTGGCAGATGCAGCCACTTCGCCAGCACAACGAGTGCCATGCCTGCCGGGGGAAGAATGAAGACTTTATATTAAAATATGTATTTATCAGGCTGCAGCTTCTACACCTGCTGCACAAACCTTTCCATAGCTGCACAGACCTTTCCATAAAAATAAACCTTATGAAGGCTGGCAATTAGATGCCCACCACTACACTCTAACACTTTCCATGACTGGCTTTTAATTAAAACAATTCAAGCCATGTTAGCCTGCACCATACCACACTCCATTGAGATTCTTATTCATCAACAGCAAAAGGTTCAATCTTTTATTGAAAAGTAACATCAGGAGAATGAGACAAAATCCAGTTTGTTTCGGTCGACAATGCAAGTTGTTCTTTTGTAGAGGATTATTTTAATAAGTCTTGCTGTGCCTTTACCTATCTTGTGTCTTATGAACTCATGACCAGGCTTGCTCTGAAAAGGTAGCAAAACAGGTAAGCCACCTATGAGTGGGCAAGCTAAAGCAAACTGCATCCCCAAAACCAATGGAGGGTTACAAATGATCGCAGTTCAAAGTTCTCCAAATTGTGTGTGGCCAAAATCTAAAACTACACAAAAAACTGTTAAAAAACAAATATTCAGCACAGTTCTGCAATACGTGAACATAACTGTATAATGAATCTCTAAAAAAACAGTGCAAGTACTGAAAAGTACCTGATGATCCTGCCAGAGATGCACTCATCGCCTAACTTCCTATAGAGGGTTAAGAACACTGACACTTCTGCACTACAATTAGAGAGGGGCAATAAAAGCAGGTAGCTGGTGTGAGAGGGGAGCAAGTGCAAACAGTTATGGATATGAGGTGTGCCGATATAGTTCATCAGGGGAAAAGCCTGGCAAGGCTGACAACACTGCTTAAGCTTTTAGTGCAGCAGATGCAGTGTTGTCAGCCCACTAAAGGAAGTGCAGAGCTGACTGCATTTCAATGCAGGATCATCAGTCATTTTGAAGGCACTTGCAGTGTTGATCAAGAAACATGGCAGGGAAACATGCATGTATGGCAGAGCTGTGCTGAATGTTTTTTTCATTTTGCCCCCACATACAGTACACTTTAACCCATAATTCAAGGGTCTATAACAACTCATAACAATTGCAAATATCTCCAATAGATCTCCCTAGATTGCAGGAAAATGTAATCAGTGCCCAGTGGAGTTCTATAAGAACAGAGGCAGGATAACCAGGTTATTGATGTCATATTACAGGTGGAAGTACTTTCTAAGTCAGTGTGAACAAGGGCTGCAACAAACTAATCGATTAATCAATAATAGATCATGAGAATAGTTGTCAAGTATTCTCATTATTGATTAGTATCTTGGATCCCCTAGCTCTTTCCTCCATGCTGGGAGGAGGGCACAGCAAGCAGTGGGTGGGTGCAATAGTCAGCCTGCTATTTGCTATTGCAATTTGAAATGGCCTATAGTAGGCTGGCTTTTACACCCGCCCACTACCTGCTGTATTTACATTCAGCTGCCGTCTGTGGAATCTTGCCACTGGCAGCTGTTATTCCCTGGCTGAATCTATTCAAGCGCCATGTGCTTACAAAACAAAAATTATTTTAAAAAAAGGTGGGAAAAGTCATTTTCGGTTTCAGCCTGACAAATTATTCTGCGGAAGGTGCGCTGCAGTTCCATTTATTTCAATGGCACCCCAAACGCGCCTCGCACCAACAGTGTGATCGCCCGCACTGGAACACAGTGCTACTTTAATAAAATTGTGCATGCATTTTTATTCTGAAGTAAACTTTGTAACACCGCATTTGTGTATTTAATTTTAAATTAAGGATTTTATTTAATCCGATCAAAAATAAATAAATCGGCAAAACTAATTGATTATGAAAATGAACATTAGTTGCAGCCCTAGTGTGAACAGTGGCTAAATCAGACAGTGAGCCCAATAACATACTTATTTTCATTGCTGGCATCATATCGTGGACTTGGGTCCTGGTCATCTCCATTCACATCATGGCTGGCATATGGATCCTATAATAAAATTATTAGTGGTGAGAAAAGGAGGTGCTCTCTCTTTAGATGGCAAGCATCTGCATTATGGGTAAATTAAAGCAAAATGATACTATATATAAACACAATAATATATATATTAACTGCAAAGTTGCAGTTGGAGAGCAGCAATGCCATTGCTATTTGGAGAAAACCGGACTACAAAACAAACCTTAAAGGGTCAAATCTATCTCAAAGGGACCGTGTATCATACCATAGAAACCACATTTAAACTTTCAGATGCTGAGAAAAAAAGGCCTACTGCTCATACTACAGTACGCCAGATCACTCGTTTGGAAATTGACCGATGAGCGAGCACCCATTCAAGTGTCTTCCATGTAAACTGTCAGTATTCCCTAAAAAGAACCTGAACTCTAAATGCCAAGCCCAAAAGCAGAGGACAAAGAACTAGTCTCTAGTAATGCCTGTGGTCACGCTGAAGGGGATCTTATCCAAATTACTGACTTATGCCTTGTTCTGTACTGTGTCTGTGTGGAGGCAGCCATCAATGTAGAGACAGGGCTTGGCTTCCTTATGTCACGGCTGCCCCCACCCCTCTAAATTACTGGTGACCTGATGACTAGTGGGGTAATATCCAAGAAGCAGGAGATGTGCAAAAAGCAAGGAGAACAGTACAGTAGTGACATCACCAAATCTCATGAGACTAGCAATGAGAGGTAGCAGTGCCTTATATGCCCTGTAGATATACATCTGTGAGGCTGCAGGCAAAGATGGTACAATGCTATTTTTCAGGAGAAATTCAAGACAACAGGTAGATTTTTCAGGGTACAGCTTGAGCACAATTAACATTGCTGGACGTTCTCTATAAAATAGCAAATCAAATAACCGTTACCGTCAATATCTGTTCTTATTTTGCACTGTAACTCAAAGTAGCTCAGCTAAGGTGATGTTACATTTCTGCAATACCTATAAGCCATCTACTCACTCCAGGGGCATTACTGACTGACTTGTGAAGAAGCTTTGCAAGCGACGCCTTTTAGGCCTAGCTCATTTGGGTGACAGCCTGTAAACACTATTCTGAAGAGCAGGTATGAGAGCTGCAACACCACATTTTCATAGCTTTCAATCAGCTTGCAGCAGCTTTTCTGAAGGTTTTAAATCACCCCCTTCAGCTACCAACGAGCATTTGAGATAATTTAAACTAGATGGGAGCAGGTTTTAAAAGGCTCTCAACAAGCTTAAAGTGACAGCCAGGACTCCCATTAAGATCTGGAGGTAAATGTTGCTTCAAGAGCTTTAAGAAAGCTGCACAAAGCTGGCTGAAACCTTTGCAAATGCTTTGTGAGCAGGTTGTGGAAGTTTCCCAGACTGCCCCGTACATGGAGTGTACCTGCTAATTATGTGCACCATTATTGTCCTTTTGATGACATTGTAACACAACTGCTTTTAATATATTGTTCATGTTTCTCTGGACTTAATAGCATAAAGAGAAAGAACATAACGCATAATATAACATGTGTAACGTTAACCAGAAAGTCTTATTTAGTTCAGCGAATACTCACATAATTGTGAATGAGATCTGGGTGACTTTTCTCCACACCATCATCCAAGATGCTGACCACCACATTCTTGCCAGTGTACCCTCTCTGCCAAGCAGCCATGACATTCATTTCTGATCGGCAACGGCTGCTTTTATCCCCACAGTGCTGAAAAACACAAAAACAGGTTAAAAAGAAACAGAAAAGCATTGGATTTATTCATTAAGACACCACAAAGAGAATGTGCAAGGTACAGTGGCCAAAAATAGAATCAGAAGACTATTACAGTATCGAGCTACTGTACACATTGGACATCACTGTTCCTTGTATGGCTATTGAGTAAGCCTATTAGTAAATTGTTCTGAGATGTTTCAGGATGATAAAATTCTGTACACCACGACTCCAGCTTTTAGCAACTGGAAGGAGACCAAAAAATTAAGTTGTACTTTAAAGCAGCTATTTCTGTTAGTACCTGGTTATCAAATCCAAGTTTACAATAGACACATTCAAAAATCTTCTAGAGGTCTTCCTCAGGGAATACAATATACAGGGATATGGGAATCCTTAATGACTCTTATACACACATTGAACAGTACCTTTTATGCCCTGTAGATGTACATATAAGGCTGTAGGCAAAGATTGTACACTGCTTTTTCCAGGAGAAATTCAACAGGTAGATTTTTCAGGGTACTGCTTAGGGAAAATTAACATTGCTAGACATTCTATATAAGATGCAAATCTAAGTGACCGTAACCTTCAATATCTGTAATTTTGCACTGTGTCTCAACGGTCTTCCTCGGGGAATACAATATACAGGGAAATGGGAATTGTTAGCAACTCTTACACACACAGTACTGGACCTTTGTCTTTATTCAACCTTAACTATGTAACTGTTCTACCATCTTCATATTCCAAGGCATTAATGTTTTCATTTTCCTTCCCTCTTCTACTTTTCTAAATGCTGCTACCTGCTATGAATTATCGGTACATAAAATATTTACTCTGTGTACAGTAACAGCTGCTGAAGGGTATTAACCTGCCTTTAACTATAGGTTGTGCATAGTGCACCACACAGCAGCTTCAACATGCACCTAGAAGTCTGACACCATTTTATTTGGTCACCTACTTTTGTAGAAGGAAATAAAACATCTAAATAAAATGTATAGGAATAATCTGTATTGGAGTACAGTATTCTGTATAAAAACACTGTTTTTATACAGAATACCTGAAGAAATCTAATTTACTGCTCATGTGATTGACTTATTGCTTTTATTGTTTGCCCAGAGGCTGATGCCATATTACACAAATCCTCTGCAACAAGAGATTATTTTTTAGCGATTTTTTTTGTTTGTTGGACAAGTGCACCTTGAGGGATGACTATGCTATTCTATTTTTTCTTATTATTGTCAGACTGCTCAGGGAGGGATACTAAAAGGCACAACCCCCCAGTCAGTGTGAGATAGGGCATGTTAAGGTTTGCATCAATTTTTTTGCACTGGAAAAAGCTAAAAACATGCAGTAAAAACACACACACAGAAAGATTTTATATATATATTTATATA
>NW_017307241.1:307484-316746 GCF_000935625.1 Nanorana parkeri | reverse complement strand
ATAAATATATATATATAAAATCTTTCTATCAAGTCCAATCTAGTATCCACCACACTTTGCAGGTGCAATAGACTTATGATAGTGGTCAGATGTGCATTAATGACTTGACTACTCTTCAAGATCAAGCAATGAATGGCAGAGCAATCTACTCAACCAATGTGCCTGCAAATGAAGTGTGTGTGACTGTTTGTGACAGTGTGTGTAAGATTAAGCAGCATCAGATGCCACTTTCCTCAGATGGAAAAATGCCCCACACCCCCACCTTGCTGGGAGATTTTTTTGTCAGTGGGGTAAAAAAAAATCTTTCCTTCATGTCAATGGGTGTAAAACCACTGGACCCTAATGGTGCCAATGAGAGCAAAATGTACCCCATTATAGGTGACAATGGGAGCAAAAATGCTATGGTTGGTGGGGGCATAACGCACTCCCATAGCTGGTGGCAGTGGGAACACTTGCAAGTTTTAAACCTAAAATCTGGGCACAAAACGGTTAATTTAAATACTGGGAAAGCGGTAGGTCCCTCTGCACTCCCTACAGCTTTCCCGGCCCAAATCACAATGGTGGTGCTCGCAGTGATAATCAAGGATGGCGCTGTGCACATCAAGAGTAGAAAGCAGGAATCATCAGCATCATGCCCACATCATTGCCCTGATGAAGGGACCCTGTGCAGCCCCGAAACGTTGGCATTACGTTATTTGTGAAGACTGGTTTGTGAAGAATGGACGTTTATTACTTGAACACTATCTACTGAGTGCTGGTGATTCCTGCTTTCTACATTTAAATACTGGGAGAGCACTATGCCTCACATTGCCTGCGCAGAAAGAAGAGCTGTGGGAGAGACCCAGCAAGCTCCACCCTCTACAGGCTGCCTGCAAAAAAAATACAGGAGGGGCGGAGACAAGACCAGTCACCCTGAACAAGGAGCGAGAACAGCAGTGACTGGTCTGTATTACAGAAAGCTCCTGCACAGAGGAAAAGTTTGACGCTGGATTACTGCACTAATATTTAACTTAATTTCCTTCTAGATTTACATAAAATATATTTTCCACAATTACAAGATGCAGTCATTACACGTTTTGTAGGGATTTCTCACTAACTCTTTCCTTTGAGACTTTGTCTCTCTAACTCTGTACAGGGCAGAGAAGATGGGTATTCAGGCAGTTGAGGTTAGATTTGTCAACGTGTGAAAAGTCTGTCTGTTAGTGATAAACAGGTAAATATTAAATATACAAATATTACACATCTTAAAAATGTAACAATTTTAGCCTTGAACAGAAGAATAAATAAACCCCCAATATACATTACCTTTCACGTGTGGCGCCAGGGATTAGCTGCAGTGATACAAACTTCACCGTAAAACACAGCTGAATAAAGTCTTCGGCATGCAAATCATTGTTTACATGGAAGTGAATGGAAATGTATTTTTGGATTTTTCAGACATTAAAGCACTTGGCACACACAAGTGGGAACTCTATCCTGCCAGCAAATAACGTGTAGATTGGCATACTTACCAGATACCACATGTTAGACCAGATGGGGTCATTAAAGTACATAAGGCTGGAATCTGCTCGAATATGCCTCTTCACCCTTTTCTTCACTTGCTGCTGCTGCATCCACTCTACCTGTAAGGAAGAAAATGAGAAAATCCGCTTTTACACATCCAAGATGATGGCAAAGTAAATGATAAAATACTTGTTTTAAAAAAACTAACTCATAAAAACAGCTATAATTACATTTGTTGTATTACTTTACTAACCATCCACAGTCACACCTTTAGCACACAGCCACGTTATTGCTCTTTATTTGAAAATACAATTGAAATGATAGCAAAAAGATCATTACATTTCTTCATTATTGCAAACTGTACCTCTCACACGTTTAAAATATTATTTGTATGGCATGTGTAAAAGTCTTAGTACTATGATAACATATCTTAGAGTGACACCAAACTCAGAAGTATCCTAACAAAAATGTATCTTATTTGTGTATCACTCGGCTGTAGAGCCTCAAATCATCACCATCTGAATTGGTGCCGACACTGTCCTTCCTTCTGGAGGGGGGCTACTTTTGTTCCCCATGGTCCCTGTGTGTGTTGTAAAGAAGCTACAGCTCCAAGTTCGCTCCTGTGAAAGACTACAGTCTCCCTTTTAGTTTGCCAATTTGTATTTTGAGATTGTAGTCCATCACGGGAGTGAGCTTGGAGCGGAGGCTACTTTACAGCACATGCAGGGACCATGGGGAACAAAACTAACCACCCTCCAGAAGGAAGGACAGTGTCAGCACCAGTTCAGAGATGATTGGAGGATCTACAGCCGAGTTATACAAAACTAGGGCACAGGTTTGTTAATAGTTAATTTACCTGAATGCATTTTTAAGATTGAACTCCTGAGTTTGTCACTTTAAGGTCTTTGAATGCTACAAAAATGCTATAAGCATTCAACAGTTTGCTGCTGAAGATAGCATTTTTTTTGTCTTATGACATCCCTTTACTGTAATATACAATAACGGTGTGAGAATTAAAAGTTATTTCATTGATAAACCTATGGTGCTACTACTTTCAATGGTCATTCCATCCAAAACTGATATTTCAGCTTTTGGTAGATCCCCGAGAAAAAATATATATGGCTAAAGGTATGTGGACTCAAATGATTGAGTTCACGCGTTTCCATTGAAAGCTGTTAATGTTACCGCTTTCAAAAGATATTTTAGACAAATGTGTACATCCAACCTTGGAACAACAGTTTGGTAAAGGCTAGGGATGCACCGATACCGGCCTTTCGGTATCTAGTACCGATATTTTGCGGTGGGTACTCGCCGATACAGAGTACTGATAACGGTGCTTCAGCTGGCATGGAGCCGGCTTCCTGGGCAATCAGGAAGCCGGGCAGTGGGTAATGACATGTCGCCCAGCTTTCCGATTTCCCGATTTGATGCTGGTTGGCCGGGAAGCCCACCAGCCAATCAGCATGAAGTCAGCATCCCGGGCGATCTCGGCTCCATGCCGATTGGCTGGAAAGCCGTCTCCCCATCCAATCAGCATGGAGCTGGCTGTTGGGCCAGCTCGATGCTGATTGCCAGTTCCATATTCCCCTACGGCACTGCCGGATAGATGAAATCATCCTCTGACAAGGAAGTTCCGGTATCGGGGAAGGTATCAGAGCATTTGGGCAAGCACTAGTATCAGTATATCCTTAGTAAAAGGCCTTTTTCTGTGGGGACTGCTCCAGCTTAACTATACTTAAGTGGTTTGCACAGAGCCCTGACTTCAACCCAATTGAAAATCTTCACGATGACTTGAAATGCCGATTACGAGACAGGTTTTCTCATCCAATATCAGTGTCTGACCTAACAAATGCTCTTTTGGCTGAAGGGGCACAAATTCCCACACACACTTGTGATAAGCCGTGTGTCAAACGGAGGCAATTAAAGCCCCATAGTGGTGAGGTAGTGGCAACTCAATATTAATGCCTGCAATTGCTTTGGAATGGGATGTCCAACAAGCTCACATGGGTGTGATGGTCATCTGTCCACAATCATGTAGTATACCTCTCGGGGACGCTCTGATATCTGCCCTAAAGTTTCTGGGTCTGCACACTTGCTGCAGCCATTAAGTTATATTATATTAAATGTAGGATTGTGCAATGTTTATTATATAGCATTTAACAGGATGTTCTGGAACACAAAAAAAAAAAAGGTGGACAGAACACCTAAACTCCCAGGTGGACAAGAACATAGAAGTGAATATGACCGGGAGATCTCCCTGTTCCAGAATTCATGACATACCACCAGCTTCCACCTGAAAATCAATTATCACTCTTGGATGGGCAAATATATATCGGAAGTAACAAATGTATGTGCAACATAGCAAGTCCCTGTTCACACATGGGTGGTTTGACTTCAGCATGACAAAACTTTTAACACAAAAAATCCTATTCATTTATATGGCCCCTTTCCGCATCTGGGTGCTTACGGGCTGTAAGCTGCATTCAGGCAGCTTACAGCCCGTTTGGCCGCATAAGACTTCAATGGAAGCACGTGAAAACGCACAACACAAGAGGTTTGCACATTTCTGTGCACGTTTTTACGCATTTGTGTTTATGCTTGCTCATTCAGCGCAACGCATTTCAATCTGCTCAATAAAATGTGTCTTTGTATATGCCTATCTAACACGTGTAAAAATGTGCGAAACCATGTTAAACACGCTAGATGGTAAACTTCAACAAAACGTGCGCTATATGCTCGAAAACGCTGACACCTAGGTGTTAACGGAGTCTAAAACGGCTTTATCAGAAAAAGAGCAGGAGCAATGATAAAGAAGGAGACCTCACCTCTGAGGTTCCAAAGAAATATCAGAAAGCAGCAGCCAATTAAATTGAATTTTGTGAGGACACCGTGGGATCACTTTGGGACACGCTACAACAGCATATCTTATATATACTGGTATGTTATGTCACGAAAAGGGAAATTAAGTCACCATATCACACTTTCTGAAGCTGATTAGATGCATCTTTACCCTATTAGCATTTATTAAAACAGACTTAAACTAGAAAACTGTAAATCTCCTTTCCTGTAGTGTTGCGGATATATCTGCCTACACAGACTGCACTGAACACCATAATGAATAGTACATTAAAAAAAAAAAAACATGTATAAAAATATATTTGGCGGTAAACATGCATTTTTTTAATTCAGCTACATTAATCAAATTACAGATAAGTGATTTAAAAGAGCAGTTCCAGGATGCACACGTTCGAAGAAACTCTAAAAGAGCGTTCATTCTATAGGATGTTCACTGGGCTTTTCTGCAGCCTCTTTTCACATGATTCCATACAAATACCTCTATATGAGCTAAAACATGTTTATTCTTATAATCTGCATTTTTACATCACATATGGAGACCTTCATAAAAAAAGAATGGCAGAAATTAGCAAGCACAACAAAAAAAAAAAAAGTTACAAAAGATTTATGAAAAACTAGAGCCACTCTGCAGGCAGGCAGTGCTTCCTTCCTTTGCTTAAATGCAAATTTTCCATGGTTGACCGATTCTACCTTTAAATGTAAATGTATGAAGCTCTTAATTGGTTGCCAACTGATCCTGGAAGGTGCGAGCAGGAAAATAACAGAATTATATAAAATTATTAGAGGGTTATCTCTAGTGCTTGCAGCTTCTACTGCAGGCAGGAGGCAGCGAGGAGACTAGCGTTTTCTGCTCATTGTTAGTTACTGTCATGTGCATGTGAACGGGAGCAGATGATGGGCAGCCAAAAGGAGAATCGCAATCATTCTCAATATGCAACCTTAGATTTGTTCTTGCAGCTTTGTTACAGGAATGCCCTGGCATTTGGATCATGTAGGTCGGGTCATTTCTGTAACACAACCCAATAAAAGACAATGCAAATTAGGTACAGATACTTTTCCAGCTCCGAGACTAGACTAGAGAAAAAAAAAATCAAAAGTTAGGAGGCAGCTGTCATTTTTAAAGAGCATACGAAGCTCCTGGGATTTGTGCATCCCTATTTTGATCATTTTTTTTTTTAGAAATATATATAAGGGATGCAGCGATACCATTTTTTCAAGTACAAGTACCGATACTTGTCCAAGTACTCACAGATACAAGTACTGATACATTGTTTATTGTCATCATGTGACAGTTTTTCTAAAACAATACAGACTAATGATTTCAGGACGGTGGTGGAGCGCCAGAGCTAGGTCCCGGCTGCAACCGCAACAACCCTTGTAGCTTTCGTTAAAATGTCAAGTATTGGCACTAGTATCTGAACATCCGTAATGCAAATCTAGCTAAGACACATGTTGGTTTCAAAGCTGATGGTTAAACAGCATAGTACTTTTTTGAAATAAAAGCTACAAATATATGGTTTCCGACTGGGGAGAACCTTAAATTCCAGGTGTATTTTAACCCATTAATATGGCCTTAAGTAGCCTACAGTTCAATGCCCTATAGGACTGGGACAGAGCATAGGGTGACGGGAGGACGCTAGTGTCCTCCCGTTACCCTAAGGAGAACTATGGGGAAAAGCCTTAACCCCATAGTTCTCCTTTAAAGTCACAGAAATATATATAGTCTGTATATAGTGTGACCTGGTCACACCTCAACCCCCCCCCCACCCCCTTCATTCGGCATAAAGGTCTAAAGGTCAGTGTTAGGACATTTGTGATGAGTGGTCTAAGTATTACTCAGCTATGACAGGGCAGAGCGCTGGAGTGGTAGAGCAGGAAGCATATTTGCAGGTCCACAAGTGGCAAATCAGTTATTCATATGGCAGTACAAGAATAGATGAATGAATAGGTGTCAGAGAGCTGAGCTAGAATAGTATTGCTGTATATTAAAAGATGGTTCCATAACTGCCAATCTAAACAATCATCAGATATCCTGAAAAAAAAATAGGCGAAAGATCGATATAAAGAAAGAAAGATCAGTGAGACTCAACCTTGCAACATTTAATAAAGCAGATATCCTTCTGGAGGGTGGTTACTCCTGTGATGGACTACAATCTCAATGCAAATTAATAAACTAAGCATGAGATTGTAGTCCATCCCGAGAGTGATCTTGGAGCGGTGACTACTTTACAACACACACAGGGACCATGGGGAACAAAAGTAGCCACCCTCCAGAAGGAAGGACAGTGTCGGCACCAATTCAGAGATGATTTGAAGATCTACAGCCGAGTATTAATAAAAATGTATCTTATTTGTGTTAATTATTAAAAGGTACCAAAATGTATTTTTAAGATTGAGTTTAGGGTCACTTGCACCTATTTCTAACAATGAACACCTGCACATTTTTGGTTTAGCAAACTAACTTCCGCCATTTAAAACATGCAAATTACATTTTCGAAGGTGAAAAATTAAAACAACACATTATATTTACATATTAGAACAGATTACTTCATTATGCATAGCTATACGTGACGCTTAAAGAATAATTCCCGAACACCTATCTCTATGAAGGTTGGCGCTGAATACACAAAGCAAGCTTTCATCAAGAAAAGCGTTTTTATAATTAGGATTTTCTAGAGGTTTTTCTCTTCTATAAAAATATGTATTTCTTATTAGAAACAAAGGAGAATTATGGGGAGAGTCTTAATACAGTGGCGGAACTACCACTACGGGGCCCCCGGTCAGCAGCAGTAAAAGGCTCTTCAGGGTTCTCCAAGTTCTCCCTGCAGAGAGCAGCTCCCCACAGCGATTTCCCCCCTCCCCTCCGCTGACTAGAGGGACAGACAGGGGGAGGAGAGCACAGCTGGCTCTGACTCTATAGAGGCAGAGTCAGCTATCAATCACGAGGCAGGGTGGATTCCCACAATATTGCTGGGATCGTTCCCGGCTGCAGCATGGCTCTGCACTGTCAGCATATAGCGGACCAATAGGCAGAGTTTAGGGTGATAGGACATTTTAAATGTCCTCCTGTGACCCTAAAGAGAACTATGGCCAACATTTTTTTTTTAACCATAGTTCTCTTTTAAAGACACTAGCAAGAAAACGAATTTCATCGGTCTAATGCATGATTGTCATTTCCTCATACCCGTTTTGAATATAAATGGATGGTGATATTCGTCCCATAACTTGTTCATTTTACAAAGCTTTTAAAACATCAAAAACGTATTGTGCCTAGCGCAGTAACCAGATTTCACTTAGTGACATTAAACCCTCAGATTTTTTTAACATAAAACAATACTGTAATGTGTGCCTTACTGTAATCCATGGTAGTTTCCCTTCTCTTTGCTGCTCTTCCTTTTAAATCTATCTCTTCTCATGCTTGGGGAGAACTTCCCTTTGCAGCAGACTGCCTTGTCTCAGCTGCAAAGGGAAGTTCTCCCCAAGCATGAGAAGAGATACAGATTTAAAAGGAAGAGCAGCAAAGAGAAGGGAAACAACCATGGATTACAGTAAGGCACACATTACAGTATTGGTTTATGTTAAAAAAATCTGAGGGATTAATGTCACTTTAATTGCTTCCAGGCCGGCCGTTGTAATTAAACGGCCAGCCAGGAGCTTCTTGAATGTAAGCAGGTTTTTTTAAACGTCCTCACCCATCCCGATCGTGCTTGCTGCTCGGCGGAGCGCATGAGCAGGAAAACTGCTTAGATTGTAACTAGCCAGCGATGGCTATTTACTGGAAGTGATGTGCATCACATCACTTCTGCATTCAGCTGTCATTCTCCAGCTTCTGTAGCTGGAAAGAAGCTTTTTGAAGCAGATCTCTGCTTCATCAGCTTCTTTAGAGGTCCCAGGGTGACAGAGGTCTTAGAGACCCCTGATGTCTCCATAAAGAGGACCATTCTGTGTAAATTGTCTATCACATAGGGGGATTCCCAGCCCCCTATGTGATAGCAATAAAGCTAAGTGGAAAAAAGTTATACAGATGTTTTTTATACAAGTCCCCTGCCCCCACATACACACACACACACACACACACACACGCGCGCCGGGTGCACCTACGTGCGAAAATGGCGATTGCGCACATTGCGCTGCACGTTACATATCACCACGAATGTCAGAGAGCAATAATTTGAGGGCCATTAATCACTGATGACTAAAGTGATGAGCAGTAAAAGCTTTTAAAGCATTGCCTATGGCCAATTTTGCGTATGGTAGTTTTTTGCAAATTCCCAGGCGCGCGCAATTTTAAAGCTCAACACGTTTGGTGTCCATTTACCCGATGTGATCCCGTCTTCAATTTTACCGAAAATTTGGGTAATAAAATGTTTACAAATGTAGGGAAAATTTTAAATACTTTATTCCTTATATAGTCAAAATAAAACCCCCAGTGGTGATTAAATACCACCAAAAGAAAGCTCTGTCCCCAAAAAATTTATAAAATTATTTCAGTACAGCGTTGCATGACTAAATGTCAAAATACCTCAGCACTGAATACTGAAAAATGGCCTTGCCAGGAAAGGGGTGTAAACACTTGGTCTTCAAGTGGTCAAATAAGTAAACGATACATTCTGGTTGCTTGGTATGGCCTACCTAAATTTGTGTCATATCTGCCTAGAGTTCAGCTTAAAATAAATCCACTCTTGGCTTATTACAATTCACGTACACAACACAAAAAGCCAGAGGATGTAATGTGCATCAATCTTTAGAATGTCAATGCTGGAAAGTTTGTGTCAAAACCTGTGTTTTGATTTCTTCCGCCTCCAACACTTGCCCGGAATATTATCATGTTCCATGTCTCTGCTCATTCCCATACATTAATAATAGTCATTTAATGTCCATTTGAAAAGCACCGAGAGCTTGT
>NW_017307241.1:288767-307456 GCF_000935625.1 Nanorana parkeri | reverse complement strand
GCTGTGACAAGCATGGGTGAGAGTGAAATGACAGATGGCCCAAAGGTCTTTTATTACTGAATGTGAACACCTGACAGCACATGCACTGCTGCGGAGTACAGCATCATGGGGTGATGTAGGTCAACCCATAGCACAAGCACATGAGTAATCAACATTCAGAAAAATGCTACATTAAAGAAAGGTCTGTGTGCTGAAAAGCAAATGAAATGTCGAGAGCAAAGCTTTAAAGTGGAACTACAGCAAGATTAGTCTTTCGGGTTTGGGATCCTTGGCCATTTTGCCGGTTCGTGACAGAATGACTCCGGGCCCGTTCACAACAAAATTGGACCTAAAACATAAGTCAACGGAAGTGCATTTACCGGTACTTGCAATTTTAACTTCCCTTGATTTCCCTTTTTCTTTTTTTGCCAGTTTATTTTAACTAATAGGTACTGAGTGGACAAACCTATGTATTTATTTATTTTTTACTTCTGTTTATCTGTTTGACACGTTCTATTACGTTGCACTGGAAAAAAAAAAAAAAAAAAAGGAGTGAGCATGCTCTACTTTTTTTGCAACACAACGGAGTGGTGTGAACTGATCCCATTCACATCCATTCATTTGAGGTTACTTTCCATTGGTGTGGATGGGGCCTTACACTTGTACATGTGCAATAGAATACATTCATACCAGCGCTGAAAATATGCACTGAGCTACAAAGAGACAGGTAATGTTTACTGCAAAGTTTTCTATAGAGTTGGGAAGAGTTAGAGTGGCAGTTTTTATGCCCCCATCGATGCATGAGACTCTTGGCGAAAGAACAGTAGAGGATAGGAAGGAAATGCTACCTGTGATTAATCTCCCTGGGAGATTTCTCCTCATTTCTGTTCAGTGACAACGGTCATTGGGACAGAATGTGAGTGCAGATCTTCCAGGGTGGTAACAGACAGCGATAAAAAATAAATTAAAAAAAAAAGGGTTTTATTCATTGATTGATTTTCCCAAAACTAAGAACGTTTCACTTTCAAGCATTAGATTTATTAAAGCCCAACCATTTTATTTATAGTCCAGTATCTGGCGCTTATTGGACTGTCGTGCCAGTCATGATTAAACACCCTACACAACTGCTTAAGAAAGTGGAGACACTAAATAATCCCTATGTAGTTTCAGAAAACCAGTAAATCTTGTGTGGCCAATCATGCTAAGCATATCACAACCATCAATGGTGGCCACAGAGACAACATGGCTCCCACCAACTCCCAACCATCATTAAAAAAAACCTATAACCTAAAAGTTACCCATCCAGGTTGCACATATAAAAAAAAAACCCTCACACCACGAAGATTAATTTAAAATACTGGATTACCAGCACTTCCTAACCACAGGATGCCTCTCTGAAGAGGCTGGTACCATCAGGCTTGTTAAACCTTAATTTATCCAGTCCTGCTTAACTAGCACTGTTTAACAGGCATTCACATTAGTACGTTGCAGCAAGGCATGCAAATATAAAGGTGTTGTATTCCAGCTTTTTTTCCCCTTTTTTTTAGGTCAGTAAAGATACATTTTAATTGTCTGCAGATCATGTACAGTGTTTTGCGGTCAATTCCTTTTTTTTCCCCTCACAAAATGTTATTGTTTTCAAATAGTCACTACAACAGAAAAAACTTTAATAACTTTAAAAGTATAGACAAAAGTAATCAGAACATTTTGTGGAAATTACATACGGTAAAATAAAATGTTTAGGAATGAACAACCAAGTAGGACTGTTGGCTACATGGATCACATAGAGGGAACCACTGTATAGAGTAAACCACTGAACCACTAATAGAGGGCACCACTGTAATCGGACTCTGGAGGTTTAAGCCCCATTGGTGAGCAAAGACAGGGATATATGTGCTAGGACTGCCCAGTGGGATCAGGAAAAGGGGGATCGAGCATCAAATAGGTTTAAACTGTAATAGGGCTGGTAAGTACTTAACCCATTTCGCAGGAGATTCCATCAAATCTGTAGATGGACTGGGCCAAAGTTCAACAATCATAGGTGATCCAAGGCTCCCAAATTTGTTTAGGAACCATCCAAGATAGCAGTTAGTTATTCATTAATCATCACACCTGTGATGCGGTTTAACCTCCATATAAGAAAGCTCAGGGGATTTCCAGGATCTAGCAATTGTTTGTTTAGCGGCCATGAATATGTTGGATATCGAGCATTGTTGATTTTTGCATAAACCCGTTATGAGCTTACGTAGAAGCACTTCCCACGGATTTTTGATCAGGTATTCCAGCTTTAATGTATGTTGTGCTAAGCAGTCTAATTACTTTGACTGTCAACACACAAACAAAATCTGAACACTACAACACACAAGACGGTTCACATCTGTGCATTGTGGTGCCATGCCTTCGTGCTATATGGTGTCATTCAAAATGAATGCTACCTAATAAAACTCTGAGGGAAATTTATCAAAACTGGAGCAGACAAAATCTGGAGCAGTTGCCTAGGGAAACCAATCAGCTTCCATCTTCAGTTTGTTCAGTGAAGATTTGAAAATTAAAGAGAAGCTGATTGGTTGACATGCACAGCTGCTCCAGATTTTGTCTGCTCCAGTTTTTATAAATTCTCCTCATTGTGTATGTGTTGTCATTCATTGTCTTGACAGCAGAAAAAACATGTACTGTGCATTACTGCAACATCTTAGTTTAAATCAGCCTTTATAATCACCAATGAGCTCCACCAGTGTCAAACATCTGACTTTCTGTGCTTGCCAGAAAGCAGTGCCAAGATTTATACCCTTGGCCTTTGGCAGTAAAGTGCCAAAAAGGCAATGGTACTTACAGAACAGTTCTTTACAGTATAAAAGTTAAAAACTGTTCCCGATAGCACTGCATGCACAGTTGTAAAGTGAAGTAACCATACATTATCCAAAGAATGGGCTTTGGTGCAACTTTGCTGAAACAAATACCAGCTTGGCTATCTCTTTCCTAGCAACAACAGCTTCTACTCATCAGGCTGGTACAATACTGGCCAAATGGTGACCCTGGTGAAAGGACACATGTACATGATGCATTAAAGCACTGACCAGACAAATAATTTGCAGATTGGAAGTAATGACTTAACTATGTAATCAACACATTTACTTTGTATGTGTCTCCTTTAAAGAGTCAACCATCCAAAAATGTATAGCAATTGTTTAAATGACTTATTCCAATATATCACATCTACAATCTTGAATTATTTGTAAGTAAAATGTTTAAGCCATAAATTATTTATTGAAGAGAACCAAGGCAGAAAAGTATGTGTTCCAAGGCCCTATCGATCAAGTTTGGAGTGTTCAGTCTATGTCCCGTTTACAACAAACTATTTAACAGAAAAACAGTAATAGAATTCAAAGTAATTATGAGGAAATCAGACTATCCAACAAAAAAACAAAAATCACTCCTTCACCCAATTGAAGTATGTCGATATAAAACAAACTAAAAATTAATTTACAGGAACGTAGCTTTCACATTTTTTGTAGTTCGTGTCTAGACAAGGTAGATGTATACATTAATAATTTAACACCAGCCTTAGTGAAACCACTCCTGAACAACATGTTAGTCCATTTAAACCAAAAGATATGTCAAACAACCAAAGAAAGAAAAGGGCATATGGGACAATCCAGAAATGTGTTAAAAAAAGTTTCTAAATTTGTATACATTTTTTTATCACTAAATCAGGTAGATGTATACAGGTTATATTTTGTCTGCAAAATTTGTACAAATTTAGGTTGCAGCAACCTCCATTTATTCTGGTTTCCGCAACATTTTCATATTCAGTTTACAATCACAAGTATAAAGCCTAATTGAATCTGAGTTTTTTTTGCTCCAGAACAAGCCAAAAAATGGGAGGTCAAGGATCAACCTACCTGTGTTGTTTTTGTCAAGGGTACCAAGGCACCGAAGTGGCTCAAAAATAATTTTGCCAAGTAAAGATAAGAAAGTATTTTACATGATTTAAAATTACCTACCTAGGATTCGGTTTCAAAAAGAACCCCGTTACTACACAAAACATCCACACAAGGACACTTCCGGTGGTGTCAACCACCTGGGTTCCCCACAGTTCACATTGGTTCTTCCCTCTGATCTCTATCCATTACAGGAAACAGCGTTGACCTGGAGATCCACAGAAGGAACCAGTGGGTGCTGTGGGAGACCCAGGAAATAGTCACTACTGGGAAGTGCCGTTTTGACTGCAAATTTATTGCGACACTAAACTCAGGAGTTAAATGTAAAAAATGCATGCAAGTACCTTAAATATTAACACAAATTTTACTTAATTTGTGCATCAGCTGTAGGTCCTAAATTATCACTGAATTAGTACCGTCTCTCTCCTTCCTTCTGGAGGGTGGCTACTTTTGTTCCCCGTGTTCTGTGTGTGTTGGAAAGTAGTCACCGCTCCAAGCTCGCTTCTGTGACAGACTACAATCTCACATTTTGTTTACCAATTTGTATTGAGATTGTAGTCTATCACAGGAGCGAGCTTGGAGCGGTGGCTACTTTATAACACACACATGGGCCATGGGGAACAAAATCACTAGATCCACTAGAAGGAAGGACAGTGTCAGCACCAATTCAGAGATGATTTGAGGATCTACAGCCGAGTAATAATCTACATTTTTGTTAATATTTAAAAGGTACTTGAAGGCATTTTTAAGATTTAACTCCTGAGAAAAATTCTCATCATCAGAGCTGAATTCAGCAGCACAGGCAGCAGGAATGGGGAGTATACACAGTATTCTTTTACAAGTATGGCTTGCTTAGAAATATTTTGGTGGGGGAAAGGTCACTAAAACTCCAACCAGGTAGCAAAGTTCAGAGCCTAGAATGTGTAAGCAATATTGGTGTGGGATAAAAAGATATTTAGAAGGTCATTTGCACAACAGTGATTTTTGATCCAAGCAGACCAATTGTGTGACTCAAAAGGACAAATTGGTTTTGTTTTAGATTTAGTAAATCGATACCAAGCAACTGTAACTACTTTATTTAGTTATCTAAGGTGCCACAAAAACAGAAGCCTAATCAATGTATTCATTAGAGATATGGCGCCACAACAAGTGTTTAGGAGTATTTTCTTCCCCTAAATCAAACTGATAAAACCTTCCTTCATAAGCAAAGGACACAGACATTACCAGAAGCTGTTATCCCAAGAGAGTGTGAAGTACAGGTTTTATGTATAAAATAGAATTTCAGCTTGCAGCAATGCACATTATTAATTTTCTGCTGCAGTATATCCATATCAGAGTCATATTCAATAAGGGCTCAACTACCTGAGCACTGACTGAACATCCAGTCTCACCTGTACCAGGCTTAGTTTGAGACAAAGAATGAGCTTTCTGATGTTGTTTATAGCAGCGGTCGCCAACCTTTCGGACCTCAGGGACCACTAAATTAATTATTCACACACGAGAATATATCTATATATACACATACATAAGTGCAGGTGTGCCTGCAGGAGTGGCAGTGCTGGAGGAGGGAGGCCCAGCAATATTAATAGTTTCCCCCGTGTCGAATCTGCCACTGGCTTTGCCGGCGGCACCCGGAGCACATGCTGCCCCCCCCCCTAGCTTCAGCACTGCCCCCCAACCACCCCCGTGCCTCTATTACCTGGCTTCTCCCTACTTTTTCTATGTCCCGCAGCCTGCTCAGTCCGGGTACTGACGAGATGCCCTGCCTCCTGCAGAGCCACGCATTCCTTGTGACAGCCACTGCTTGAGTCAGTGGGAGGCAGCCCCGGAGCCTCCGTGCCGCTTCAATGACGGCCCAGCCTGGCCAGAGGGGCCACCAAAATTTTCTCGTGGACCACTGGTTGGCGACCGCTGGTTTATAGGGTTCACTAAATGATACAGGCACTGGACTTCCTCAGTTGCATATAAAGTGTATAGAAAACCCTCAAACATTTAATAGGATATAACATTCGGTTTCCTGTATTCCTTGTACCTCGCCTTTTCTTACCTGCAGAAAACCCCTAATTTGTACACATAAAACCACTTCCACCTAAAGGGTGACAGCACTAGAATTTATGTTCTTCCTGTAGTTCCAGCATTGGTCACCCTGTTGTGCATGCTCCCAGGCAGGACTAAATGATTGTGTGATCACGCTGACAGTGCCAGACCGTTCCCCCAGCAGTGACAGCTTCATGTTGTGCATTTCACTTCCCCTTGTGCCACCCACCTGTTTAATTTACAGCAGCTCCTAGGTTACTATGCAATCCAGCATTGTGCCCTTTTAATGCCTAAACTACTAAACATTATGCACACTCCCCACCGGAAGTTAAGAGAAATGCCTTTGGACTGGTCCAGAAATTTCTAAAGGTAAATATTTTTTACAATGATTACAGTGATTATTACAATGATACTGCTACACACTGGGAAGTTTATAAAGGGGGGATTTTAGGTATGAGTGTTTAAAAAGACTTGAATGAAAGTAGATCCTTCTCCATTAAGTAGAAACTGTATGCACCCATGTGCATAACTGAACACTTTGCAACATTACAGTAGTACTGTGGCTAGGCTATGGACAGTCAACTAAGCAGCAAAACCTATTTTAAAACAAGCCTCCACTGACCTGTGAAGCTGCAGGCACGATAGAGGAATTGATTCTCAAAATTTTGGACAGTCTTCACCAGCCCCTGGAAGTGATCTGGCAGCAGCTCAGCCGCCAGAATTGCTTCCAGTATAAAGCCAACCAACACATACACGCAACACTAAGCCTTTAGACCAGGGGTAGACAAACATGTTCTCCAGCTGTTGTGGAACTACAAATCCCATGAGGCATTGAAACACTGGCAGCCACAGACATGACTCCTTGAGGCAGATGCATGATGGGATCTGTAGTTTCACCACAGATGGAGGTCTGGCACGTGCCTCCCGCTGCTTTAGACCGTAACACATTATCCACCTGTAGGGAACAATGTCAAAACTCTTCAAAAAAGTTTTATTATGTTTACAGCTGCCCCTTTAAAGCTCATGTGTGCTCTGTTCAGCATTGGGAACCAAAGGAAATACCCTGTACTTCCAAGTATATAGTACTTTCATGTATAGAACACCATGTGTTTGGACAAGGCAAATTAGCACTGCCACACGGGGGGCGTCCATAGTCTTGTGCAAGCTACGACTGCAGTATTTCTTCTTACACAGGACTTTCCTTCACTCCCAGTAGCTGAATGAAGCAGTAATGAAAGGAAGGTTTAGTATGTGCTGCTAGGGAAGGCCAAGTTCAAGTGATCTCTTAAAAAAAAAAATACAGAAATGGCATACATAGAGAGTTTGTTAAAGTGGATCTGTTGCTGTACCCCAGGCAAGCAAAGCACAGGCCGCCCTTTGGTTTCTGATTACTTTCACAAATTCCTGCTGGCTGCACCTTATGATATTGCTTTCCTTTATGTTTTATGCATATCAATGCTTATCCTATTCTACCTCCCTCAACTACTTCAGCATCCATATTGGTCATATTATGTGAAGGCCTCACTGAACAGAGAACGAGGAGCTAGGAAAGAGTGAGGCCAAGATGAAATTTTCCTGGAAAATTCAAGATCTGCACATACGTGAACAAGAAGAATGGATGACGCACAGACCAATATTGCTGCAATTTTTAAGGTGTTATTTAAACAAGCCGCAATAATTCAGGAACACTAATGCATCTCCGGCAATATCCAGTGCTTACCGTAATCAGACTATAGACATTCTGATTAAGCACTGAATGAAATACATAAGGCTTCAAGGGTTTCTGACGCATTACTGCTGGTAAGCTTAAATCCTTTTAAACTACAGAAATACTGGTAATGTGTGCTTATCCAGCCTTCATAATACAGAGCTGGATCTGCAGCAAACCAAATACGTGGATGGACCTGAAGCAGCAATTTTCAGGTATTTTTTCATACTGTGCTTTGTGTAATTGTATACCTCTTGGAGTTTTGTAGTACTACAATCTAGAATTTAATTGAGATAATTAGGATTTCAACAATTTAACTTACAAAACTAACACTATGAAGAATCAACATTCTTATTAGGATTCACAAATTAAGCCAAAAGACATTTGGATGCATAAGCAATAACAAACAGAACTGCATCTCAAACCTTTTGGGGCGCAAGTACATCCATACATGCAAATTAAGGAGTATAGAAGAACATTAACTAGCTGAGCATTAGAAGGCAGAAAGCATTTTCAAGGGGAAAAAATTAGTCTACTGGACAGCTAAGGGATTATACAGCAAAGGCAACAGTTATTCTGTTCAGAGATAAGTATAGTGTAATGATAAAAAGCATGTGTTTATAGAACATCAATGGTGGCTAATGGGATGACATTTTGTTTAATGTGCATTACCTTTGCCCGTGGAGTTTTTACCACAAACACTGAATCTACATGGACAAGAACAATAAGGCAGCTTAAAAGCAAGAGAGTGCGATGAGATTGGGAGAGTAGAAATGTCACACTGCTACATTATAAAAAGTGCTATTACATGACCGAGCACAGTCCAAAAATAACTGCACAGAATTCTGCAAACACATTCAAACTCACACTTTCATCTCAGACAGACATTAACCTCTCTACTTCCAGAAGAAAGCAGACAGACTTCATTGCAACTAGGTTACAACACAAGAGAAATTCTTCTAGCACTCAAAGCAAAAACTATTATTGGGCAAGAGTGAGGTCAGTTATTCAGAGCCATTAGTGTAAATATCCTGGTATATATCTCTACACAAGCCATTGATAACAACCTGTCTGCTTATCCTAATGTTACTACAAACGCAGGGCTGTACTGTCATGTTACTTCTCTCTACATAAAGAACAATTTTGCGCCAAGTTCATTTCCCTGTAACATTTCTCTATCATCTTTATGGTAAATACAAAATTCAGGTAACTGTTTCTGGGAATCTTCCAGAGAACCTTAAAAACTATTGGTTTCTCCCAATCAGGAAACAAACATGAAAACAAACAAAATAAATGGGTGGGAAGTAGGCTTGCTGTCCCGAAAGATTCCCAGAAAAAAACGTTGCCGGTAAATGTAACGGGGAATTTCCCCGATCATCTTCCAGTACAGCAACCTGAGAGAAGGAAGAAAAACAAGCCTACCTCAGGATGGGAACCACTATCTGTAGAACTTTACTGCTGAACACTAGGTCTTGTTGCAAGAAAACCTTCCCTACCGAGATAGACAAAGGTAACCTGACTAGACCCCACAACAGATGCTCTGCAGATTTGCTCCACTGGGGCTCCGGCCTTTCCTTTCATGATTTTACAAAATCTGACAATGTGCCCTAAATGGAGGAACCTGCGATCCTCCTCTTTTAAAAACAAAATAAATAAGTAAAGTTCATGGTGTTTGTTTCCCTCGTGCACTGGTGGAGGAAGTCTACTTTAATTTAACTGAGGGATGAGGGGGGTGGGAGGGGAATATAAACCAGTTATACTTGTGTTTTCTGTAGAGGGAGCAACCAATCATTTCTCAGGTTGCTGTCCTGAAAGATGATTGGGGGAAACCGAGAAAAGCCATGTAAACTAATCCAACCATCCAAGGAAGGACAGTTCTCTGAACATACAGTTAAGTTATCTAAATAATAAATTTAGCACAGCCTGAAAATGGTTTAATCTCTCAAATCTGCATAATAAATATTTCAAGAAAATAAAGCAGCTTGCTGTGGAGTATTACCAATGCAAACGTATAAAGTGCGCTAAACCCTATAGCAGGGGTAGGCAAACTCCGGTCTTCCAGCTGCACTATAAGTTGCTTCCTCTCTCCATACCTTGTTCTCATTCCATCTGGTCAGTACTGTTAGCTGGCTAAATAGACTGGAAGGGGATACACCACTGTTTTTTTAATGACAAAACACCACATCCTTCTTGTGAAGCAAACCAATAAAATGCACTCACATGCAGTGGCGTCACAATGGGGGTGCTGCCTGCACCGGGTGACACCAAAATAACTATTTTGTCATGGACCGAGAGCACCCGGCGGTATACCTTATCCTGCCGCATGAAAGTCCCCTCCTCTCCCTGTTAAGTGAGTGTGAGGTAATTACCTGTGTACGTAATGATGTTGTATGCATGCATGATGATGTCGCAGCAGGTGACACTCGGCGGCCACACCAGTTGACAACTAGCTTGGGGAAGCCTCTGCTCACATGTGGTCAGATTAATCAGGCATAAAACCTAAGTCTCCAATGTCCCCAATTTCTGCAAAGTACTCTCATGATCCCCCCACCACGCTCCCTCAACCCAACACTTTTTAAAGGCGTCATCTTCCTTAAAAGCACTACCCTTCCTCATGTTAATTCACATTGTTACACATTATCCCCTAATGGACCACTACAACAAAATAAACAAGCTTAAATTAGTACCAGAAAAAATGCATGCTTTTAGAGAAGAAAATATTGGAGAGGAATAGCACAAAACTAAAAAAGTTCTGGGAGTTGGGCAGGTCGCCCTTGAGGTTTCTTGGCATGGAGTATAGTCGAAATTTCGCATTAGCTGACACTTGACATGAATGTTCCTTTAATGAAAAAAACAAAAACCTTTACGAGGGAACAAAGTCTCAAGAATGACAAGTATAAAATGCAGAATCTAGAATTAGCTGAAGGAAAAATATGTGACATAAGAAATATGCAGATTCACAAACCTAGTTCTAACAGAATCATTTTTATGAGGATGGTACGAAGTGCCAAAGAAACCAATCAGATGTCAGGGCAATTAAGTAACACCTAATTGTGATTGTTGACGTCTTGACTTTCCAAATTTTCTCACCATTCTGGTTTGCAGAAAAGTAGACCATTTCTAAATTCATGCTAGGTTGACAAAAAGAAACTTACATTTGGGTCCATCTGCAGAAAGCTGTGTGTCCCACGGCTGCTGTAAGTTGACCGTTTAATGGTTTTGCTGTGATAAAAGTGGTAATAATTTTCAAGGCTTCCAATCTGCAAGATAAAAAAAATATTTTACATGAAGCATAGCATAAGAGTGTAGCAAATAACAAATTTGCTATTTTGTAAACAGAATGAATATCAAACATCACACTAGAATTTATAACCGATAAATATTTAGCATGTTTGAAAGAGTTTAGGCAAGGTATCTGCCATTCAGGCACAGATCTTGTAGAACACCAAGCAGAATCCAGCAGTCAAACTTATCCCTGAAATTCTTGTGTGCTTGTCAAGGTGCAAGGATGGGACCACTGTTCTGCTTGAGTAAAAATGACAATATGTATAATCACAGAATGGTCTCAAAGTGTGCAAGATATGCAAACAAATCAGACTTTGTCCATAACCCATTGCAGGCTAAATCTAAATGCATAAGGACATCCAGCGACCATGTTACAGGGGCCACCTTCCACCTGCACTTCCAAGTGATGGTGAAACTGCCAGGGGAAGCATCAACAGATCTGTGACAAGTGTGGCCTGAATGTACAAGTACACCATTCATAACCTGGCAGATGGGGAAGTAGCTTTGTGATGGTGAAACTGCCAGGGGAAGCATCAACAGATCTGTGGCAAGTGTGGCCTGAATGTACAAGTACACCATTCATAACCTGGCAGATGGGGAAGTAGCTTTGTGATGGTGAAACTGCCAGGGGAAGCATCAACAGATCTGTGGCAAGTGTGGCCTGAATGTACAAGTACACCATTCATAACCTGGCAGATGGGGAAGTAGCTTTGTAAGAGTCAACCATGAACCAAGCACTCACTTTACTTCTGGGAGTACCTGGCCCTGGTCTCTTTTTTTTTTTTTATAAACAGTCTTAACTTGCATTCAAATTTATTAAAGATAGGCAAATAATGGAAAATGGACCTCACATTTTCCGCAAATACTCAATTTTACCAGTGGAACTGGTAGGAAAGTGTCCCAGAGGATGTACTGGTTCGCTTTAATGCAGTGGCTACAATTTGCCAATCTCAAAACTAATGCACAGTGCTGGAAATGTGTAACAATTCAAAACAGTTGATAACTAAATAAATAACAATATAGCAACGTGCAACATGCATACATACGATTCTCCACAGTTCAGACTTCAAAAAGATGAACATACAAAATAGTTATTGCGCTCTTGACTCACTTTGTGAGATTCAATAGGGATTTCACTGTGAGCACTGCAGGGGGTTATAAGTAGAAAAAAAATCCCCACCGATTGTATTATAAGTGGCCAATTAAGGAGGCTAGAAAGTAAATCTTAAGTTTTCTTTTTTGCCACTTCACATGTGAATTGGCACTTTACAAAATTTCAAGTTGAAACTAGCTGGATTCACAATTTCTCAGGAAGAACGGTGATTACCTGGGAAAATCCAATGTGCCAAAACAATTTTTTCTTCCACAGACTGAATGAGCATTTGCAGAAGCATAAAAAGTTACTGAATCCCTCCAGGCATAAATGGAATGGATGGAGAGGTCATAGTCTGGCCTCCTTAATCCATGTCTCTTCATATAATTTGACTTCAGCTGAACATAAACATCTGCATCACTAGTAGGAATGCAATAGTGTATTTGGTAATCCACATTATAAAACAAAATTTTCACCAAGTACAATCTGCAAGCCAAAATTATTGGCACTGAAAACCCCAGGTCAAAAAGAAAAAATAAGTTACTTTTGCTTCCAGCAAATCAAACAACTCGGCTTCGCTATATCTCACTTAAAGTGACATTAAACCCTCAGATGTTTTTACATAAAATACTGTAATGTGTGCCTTACTGTAATCCATGGTTGTTTCCCTTCTCTTTGCTGCTCTTCCTTTTAAATCTGTATCTGTTCTCATGCTGGGCAGAACTTCTGTTTTGCAGCAGACTGCCTTGTCTCTGGAATGGCTACATGGTGTCTGTGTGTACGTTTGCAACCTGAGCCAGCACTACAGGAAGAGGCACTCAGCTGCAAACGGAAGTTCTCCCCAAGCATAAGACATGTGGATTTAAAAGGAAGAGCAGCAAAGAGAAGGGAAACTACCATGGATTACAGTAAGGCACACATTACAGTATTGGTTTATGTTAAAAAATCTGAGGGTTTAATGTCACTTTAAAGTAGAGCTATGACCGCCAATAAAAAAAAAAACAACATTGTGTTATAGTACTGAAAAAGAATTTGTGGTAAACTTTTTTTCCCCATAGTTCTCTTAAGTGTCAAGGGAGGACATATTGTAACGTCCTTCCGTGACCCAAAGTTTAATATATAGCGAGCTATGTGCTAAGAGCGCCGCAGCCAGGATTGATCCGGACAATACTGTCGAGATCCACCCAGCTAGCTGATTGACAGTGGGCTCTACCCATCTAGAGGAAGAACCAGCTGGGCCCATCCCCTACCCTGTTCGTGCCTCCAAATCAGCGCTAGAGGATTGGAGAGGGGAATCCCTGCGGGGAGCAGTGACTGACGGTCTCTTCTCTCTGCAGGGAGATGATCGGAAAGTGAGCGAGCGACGGTATGTGTTTGCTCACTGCCTGATCAATAGAGCCGACGTGTGACAGTTTCATTGTCACACGTCGGCTCTAACTAGGAGGATGAGTGACACTCACCTCATAGTCCTCTTTTAATTATAAGGGGATTGTGCAATCCCCTTCAAAGTCCCAGAAATACTTGAGTCTGCTAGTGAAGTCCAATTAATGCATCTTCCTGTGATGTGGCAACAATGCTGCAATGTTCTTGAATTCAGAGCAGAGTTGCCACTTTCTTGTACACAATGACTGCTTGCACTACAGTGGGATGTGTAGCCATCAACATGGTCTCTGCTGATTTTGTAGCTGAAACCCTTCCTCTCTGACCTGGAAGGAGAAGCATATCAGGAACAAATAAAGGAAGTTTTGGCTCAGTCAGGTTAAATAAAGAGTTTTTTGTTTACTTTATAAAGCTTGTACATCACGTAGTAACTGGATTTGGTACTTTTTTTAGACCGTCATGCAGGAGCATTTAGTAGCTTAAAGTAGACTTAAGAGAACTATGGGGTAAGTGTTTTCCCAAATTGTTCTCTTTAGGGTCACGGGAGGACATATACATATACTAGGACATTTCCGTGACCCAAAGCTCAGTATATTGTGGGTTATTGCCCGCGATATACTGTGAGCTAACGCAGCCGGGACGGATCACATAATTACTGTCGAGATCCACCCAGCTCCATGAGTGACAGCTGGCTCTGCCCATCTAGAGGCAGAGCCAGCTGTGCCCGCCCCCTCCCCGTCCATTCCTCCACTCAGCACTGGAGGATCGGAGAGGGGAGGGGGGAATCCCAGCGGAGAGCGGTGACTGACTGATCGGTTCGACGGCATGTTTCTGCTCACTTCCAATCGATAGATCCGGGCTGTGACAGCTTCTTTGTCACAGGTCGGCTTTAACTATGAGGATGAGTGGAAATCACTCACCTCATAGATCTCCTTTAAGCCAGACAACCAAAATAACCGTCTGTAATATGCCAGTTTCAAAAGTAACATGCAATTTTTGTTTTCTTTTAAATCTGAAGCTTTCACCAATACCCCTAAACCGGCCAGATGTGTCCCCGTTCAGGCCCTTCCTGTTATGGAGTGAGAACACTATGTAGTTGTCTCCCAAATGTTCTCCTGCATAGTCGTCCCGTCAAGTACGCTTTTAATGGATTAAGTGGCTGTCCCGACACTCGCAGCACAGGAATGTTTTGCCACTGTAACCATTAGAAGCCAAAACTGAACAATGATTTGCAGCTGCAGTGCAAACGTGTATAAAAGAAGTGTTTGCAAAGGAGCATGAGTAGATCAGCAATAATGGAGATGGGGGTGAACACAGTATTTTCGAACAGACAACAAAAATGGCGATATTCAGTGCTTTAGCAAAACGAAAAGCAGGAAACGTTTGGTTCAGCATAAAGCTGAACAGACAGGTTGGCCCATCTTGAATGCAAAGAAAAAAAATGAGGAGGTACAGCGCACAGCGTGTGGAGCTGTGAACAGGGCCAACTGATCGGAAGCCGATTAATCGATTATTGAAAAAGTTGACAACTTTTTCAATAATCGATTATAATCGATTAGTTGTTGCAGCCCTAGTTTGTTTCACCTTTGTAAACATTTATGCATTGCTATAGCTGCAATACCATGCACAAAAATATACAAATTTAAAAGGTCTGAGTTAATAATTAATGATTAGACAGCAAAGAGCATTAATCATGTATGCATAAAAAGGCCTAATAGGGTTTGATGCAACTAGTTAAAAGTACCAGACAGTTAGTTTATGAAGATGGTTTGAGATTTTTTTTTTTTCATACAGCTTTAATGATTTTCATACACAAATAAATTGCTAATTAAACAAAACAAGAGCACAACACATCAGTGGGAGGCCATGATAGAAAGTGTATTGTACTGATATAGTTTAATATTGAAAACTTTCCACACTATTGGTCATCATCTGTGCTGGTAAATATTGTTCCATCACTATTTAAACTTGTATACCACATTACTGCCAAAAAAATAATCTGCCAATAAAGCCACCTAACAGTGCAACTCCAGTTATAGGTAGAATGTAATGGCTTTACTTACCGCTTCTATCTCATGGGGAAGCCAGCACCCACCTTGTTCCACTTCCCCGTGGCATCTACCGTAGTATCAAACTCCCTATAGGGACCCCTACTGTAGTACCATGTATTCGTGCAAGCTTCAGAACTCAAGCACATAGATTTTACTGCTAAAAGCCAACAGATATAAAATGTGTTCAGTAGATATAAAATGTGTTCAGTTATGTGTCAGGGGAAGCCTGGTCTCGCTGTACAGGCATCTGGGGTGATTCAGAAACTTAGCCAGCTTGTCCCAAACTTAGCCAGCTTGTAGACCAGCACTTAAACCAAAGGATCTGCCTCATATAAACTAAGAGGAGACCAATCCTGGGCACCTGGCATAGAGTATCCACCATCCCACATAACACGGAGCAGAGAAGGGTCAAAATGGAACCAGGGTCCCTAGCCATAGATTTAGATCAGACAGCAAGCGTCTGACATACTGCCATAGTGACAATAGCAGACTACATATAGGGGGGCCTGTCAGGGCAAATAAGGTCTTAAAGAGGGCTTCTAACCTATAGCCCACGGGGTCCTTTAAAACGGTAACATCTTCAACAGGAACTGTTAGGGGCACAAGACAGAAGATCGCTGTGTACCACAGGGACAGACCACTTAAGGAGCTCCTTTTCAAAAGGATATTGCTGAGGAAAATGTTTTGAATGAGTAAATAGCTTCTCAGGGTAAGGGCAACTGCCATGTAAAACAGGATATAAAGGCCAATGTACAGGGAAAGTCTTTGTGGGTCAGGACATTTTTAAGGAACCTAGACTAGTAACCTTTTGCAAGAACTCAGATGGCTCTAACTGTATGCACGAGAACACTGAGCCCAAGTCAGGCAAAAATAACAAAAAAAACAGTAGCAGTAGGATCTCGTAGGAGGAAGTAACAGTGGGGAAAGAAAAGTATTGAAGAGGAAACCAGAAAAAGAGAAATAAGAAGTCAGGAGTGCAGCCCCTGACAATAATGCAAAAGGGAATAATGAACCAGGAACTTAGGAAGCAATAACCTCCAAAAAGTAATCTGATGATCGAAAGGCTATCTATCTAGGCAGACCAGGAAAGAACATATTTGTCACCATCATGCTCCTTGGCAAACAGGTTCTCCAGGTCTGCAATACAATCCATCTCCATAGCCCACAAAGGAAGGGTAGGAACAATCAAGGTAAGTCAGCGATGTGGGATGACCATCCTGGCAGCTGTAAGAAAGTACCTCAAGATGCCTCTCTTTACCAATTTGAGTGAGCCAGGTATCATGGACAGCAGCAGTATCTTGGGGTCAGTGACGATCTCAAAACCTGTCAATCTGAAGTATATTCTCACTACCCCCTGCCAGAACACCTCCAGATGCGAGTCGTATGTCACAGGGCGTCATGACAACGCCAACAGCAGTCGGATACAGCCTGGTAGAAACGGTAAAGACCCGCCGGACAAATGTACCATCTGGGTCAGTATTTTCAGATTCTCTTAGTGGGTCTTACTAGCGATAGATGGGGAGTGGGAGAGCCCAAAATACTTTTCCCATCCCCCCCCCCCCCCCCACCGAATCAATGGAAACACCTTGGTCACGCTCCCACACGGAGGTGTAACCTGGCATGGATGGAGAAGCCAAGGAAGAAAGGATAGAGTAAAGGGAAATGGAGGTGAAGTCTTCAAAAGGAGGGAATCAAAAGCTGTGGGTTCGGCATGGAAACAGTCAGTCCTGGAGAAAGGATACAAAAGAGCTAAACCGTCTCTCGGCTAACCAATGGCTAGGGTCTGAGGTGATGCGTTCAGCGACCATCGAGGACTGCTCCTGCAGAGATCAGGTGGCCATGTGAGTCCCTGGTCCCCCTGCCAAACGAAGAGCTAGACATTGCCAGAGGGAAAGCCGGGTTATTGGGTCATCGGGTCCACATACGAAGAAATACTATGTTGGGAAACAGAACGAACCCACAGCCTTAGGTTATGTGTAGTCAAGAAAGGAAGGAAGACACCGGGCGGGATACTGGAGGTATCCAAGGCAGTGCCAGCAGGTCACATGCGGCAATTGTCTCCTCTAAGTGAACCGACTGTTCATCACTGACCCGGTGGTACCAGTCCACTATGCGCAATCAGCACAGCAGAGGCATGGTAGAAAAAAAAAAAAGTCTGGCGCACTCGCTCCCCCCGTGTTTAGGCAAGGACAACGTCCGATAACAGAGACGAGGGTGTGAAGAACCCCAAAACAAACTGTGTGAACACCCTCTACATCTGTCTTAAGTAAATCAAAGGGAGGAAAATGGGCAATGCCTGAAACAGGTAAAGAAACTTGTTTTTTACATCCATCTTAAGCACATTAATCCGACCCAACCAGGACATGTTTTTGCGGTCATAAGAGGAGAGATCCTGAGTAACAGTCCCAAGTAGAAGTTAAAAGTTCAGGGAGTAGTGGCAAGCAGTGACGTAACCAGAGTTATGGGCGCACGGGGCAGAAAAAATCCCCTCCCCCCATTATATAAACATCCACTGGAACTGTACCCCGCAAGCCCCATATGTTTTAATTTTTTTCAAATTTTTTTCAAAATATATTTTTTTATAAACTTTACATTTTTTTATATATTTGTATTTAATTCATTTTTTTTAATTAAATATTTTTATTTTTTACTTTACTTTTAGGGGCTCCGGGGAAATATTAGATGTCTAAACAGACCCGTGATATTTCCCTTTTAAAATAGAAAAAGAGATTGAGGACACAAAGTCCTCAATCTCTTTTTCTGTATCCCCTGTTATCAATGAACAGGAATCCTTTACGAGTGTTCCTGTTCATTGATAACATAGTAGGTTTACTATAACCACAATATGAATGAACAGGAGGTGATGTAGCTCACTCCCATTCATTCATAATTGAGGATATAGTAAACATGCCATATCCTCAATTATCTACACTCAGCAATCACTGAGTGTTTGGATCTTGCTCTCCTCTCTGACACGCTGTCACAGGAGGCTGAGCGAGCAAAGCAGGGAGGAGAGCCCAGCCTCCTGTGTCTCCGCCCCCACAACGCTCTGCCAAACTGTGATAGGCGGCTGAGCGGTGTGGGAGGAGACACCAGCTGCTCACAGTGCACTCTTCCTGCAGCGCTCTGCCGGCTGCAACTTTCTCTCCTCCCCGCTGGGACACAGATAGCCAAAAGTGCCAATTTCGGCGGGGGCCCCCCCCCCCCTGCTGGCC
>NW_017307241.1:287443-288481 GCF_000935625.1 Nanorana parkeri | reverse complement strand
CCCCGCTGGGACACAGATAGCCAAAAGTGCCATTTTCGGCGGGCGCCCCCCCCCCTCAGCTGCCCCCTGGTTGTTACGCCACTGGTGGCAAGCTAGTTCAGTAGTGAGTCGTATCCCCAAGTATTTCAGAGAGGCAGGGCAAACACAGAATGGGAAATTACTACCCAGCTGGTGCAGGGCTGCCTCACCTAAGGATACATTGAGGATCTCCGACTTAGAGAGGTACACCCTAAAATTGCTTAGGTCACGAAACTGGGCAAATTCCCATAGAATAGAAGGTAAAGCAACCACAGGGTGGATGACACATAGCAATAAATCGTCAGCGAAGAATGTCAGCTTGGACATTGAGGGCCTAGAAGTAAGCCCTGAAAGGCAGTATGAAAACTAATTTAAATGTCTAATATATATACCGTATTTTGCGCTCCATAAGGCGCACGTAGTTTGTCAGTTTGTGACAGAAGCTGTGACAGAAGCTGCAGTGACTGCTGAGACAGGTGGCGCTGTGATTACAGCGCCACGGTCTCAGTGATCACACAGAGCAGACGAAGAACAGATGTTCTTAGGGCCTGTTCACGCCAGATGCAGTTGTGATGCAGTCCGTTTATTTCAACTGCGCAGGTAAAATACATCCCAATGCTTTCCTATGGGCTTTCTTGTGCCTAATTCACACCATTGCAGTCGATTCAACTGCAGTCAGAAAAAGTACTGCTTGTCCTACTTTAAATGCATCAAAGCGCATCAAAAGCGGTGCAAACGCAACGGAACACATAAAAAGAATGGCTAACGTCAAAACTAGCACCATGCCAGCCAAGCAAGAAAGCATGACTGAGCTTCCAAACGAACAAAACAAACATAGGAAATGCTCTGACAGGAAAAGGAAGTGACCTACATGCCTAATTAGCATTGTTTAGTGCAGTTGAGAAATGCATCAAAACGCATGCAGTTGTGGATTTTGGGTCCCCCAGAGGAGCAGGGGACCCAAAAACCATGGGGGGGGGGGGGGGCCCCCGCCCCCCGCCCCCCCTTTCCTGCCCTGCC
>NW_017307241.1:245774-287405 GCF_000935625.1 Nanorana parkeri | reverse complement strand
GGGGGGGGGGGGGGGCGCCGCTGCCGCTCGGTTTTAATACAAGTGATTTGGATAGATCACTTCCATTGTACGTTTAGCTCTAGGGAGCTAGGGATTCGTGCCATAAGATGCACACACATTAACACCCCCCCACTTCCCAATTCTGCTGCGGGAGGTACGTTGCTGTGCCATTTATTTCAATGGCACCCCAAATTTGCATTGACCCCTTGGGGAATTTGAAAGCCAAAAATACGTCCTAAATAAACTTCAAAGTTGTTAGAATGCATCTCATGTCCACCTCATTCTCACAACGCTGCCATTTCTACAGGCAAAAACCAGGTTTGATAATGAGTCAATAGTTGCTTTGCATCACACAGCAGGCGCGGATGTCAAAATACAGCCACTCCTGACACTTACAAATAGTGAGCATGTGTCCAGTGGCGTCACAATGGGGATGCAGCTACATTTTAGAGATGTACAAAAATATTTGATTCTCTTATGGCCCTTTAACACAACCTTCTAGATCATCTCCAGACCAGACTGTTTCCGGACCCAAAATGCTTCCTAATATATCACTATGCTATTTCTGGCCTCTATTCACACCAGCGCAGTCCGTTCCAGAGCAGACCTGAAAAATACTGCATCTCATTTTGTCTGGTCTGGAATGCACTGGAACTGCGGGCAGGTTCACGTGTCCGGACCAGATCTGCACACGGTGCGGGTCGTTTGTGACGCGCGTTCCACTGCAGGTTTTTTTAAGGGGGTAATGTCATTATGCAAATAAAATCTCTTCCTGCTCCATGTCATAGCTTCTGTTGTATTCCAGTGCAGTGCGTTTGTGACGCGCTCCGGTGCAGGGAAAATGTGACACGCATTTTTTTTCCGGCACTGGAACGGACTGGACAGAGCCCAAAAATCACATACAAATGCACTGGGATGCATTTTTGGTGCGGAAGAAAAATGTAATGTACCGCATCTGATCTGAACATGGTGTGAATGGGCCCTTAAAGCAGAACTTCAGTCTGGCACACTACTGTACACAGCCTGGAAGCCAACTCTTATTTCCTGGTTCATCAGTGTAGCTTCCTGTGTTAAGGTGGCCATACACTGTACAACCATCGCAAGACCTTAGTCTTGCGATGGTTGTAAAGGGATTTAAAAAACGTACGATCTGCCCATCTTGGACAGGCAGATTGCACTCTCGATCATCGCAAGCCACGCCCCCTGAGGGGCGGCCTTGCGATGACTAATGAGGGGCGGGCTTACGCTGACTGCAAACGGGCAGTGTGCGCGTGCGCACACTGGCCTGTTTGGCAGTTGTCGAACCAGCAGGCCACCAACTCGCCGAGAATCATAGATTCCCGGCGGGTTTTCAAACATGCTGGTTCGATGGAAGACGTGCGACCGTACAGTAGAAACGGTTGCATGCCTCCCATACACTGCGCGATTCTCGTACGAGAACCTTTACCTTTCAGCCTCCAGCTTGCTAAATGAATAAATGAACCTCATCTCTGTTCAATGAACAGGGAGCTGACCCAGGAAGTAGTAATACTAAACCAGGAACTTATCAGAGAGATCTTCCTAAGTAACAGATGTGCGGTCATCACAAATAAGTATTTTGTTTCCTATTGTTAAAGTGAAATGCCAGGCAATGTTTTTAAAAAGTTGGGTTATAGATAGTTGTTTTTTCTTATTAAGTACTCCTACCCAGCTAGTCTGATTTCTCAATGCAATGTCAGCTACTGCCCCAAAGTCTGTAAAAACAGGTTGTAAAATGCTGGTAGTCACAGCAAACTATAAAAGTATTTAACATCTCGAGGCACTCCAGACTAGAATGTCATGCGTTTAAAGGGGGAACTCATGTGCAAAACACAGAAAAATTGGTTTCCACCTTTACATTGAAGTGCCCCCTTCAAATCAAAGTCACCCTTTGCATCAGGAGCCCCCCTTTCACATCAGGAGCCCCCCTTTCACATCAGAAGCCCCCTTCATATCAGTCTTCACTCCCCTTTCACATTACAGTCCTACTACCACAAAGTTTTGAGGCACCCCTGAGGCGGCCAGGAGGCACACCAGTGTGCCACGACACCATGGTTGAGAAAAGCTGGTCTATACCACCATTTCTACATTAGTAACTAATGCATCTTACCAAAAAGCTACCCTGCCATAGACCCCATTAACTGGATTATAAACAGTTAAGAAAAAGGCAGCTTTAATTTGAAAAGCCACTTAAGATTTTAAGGACACACAGTTAATTGCAACAAAAGACTGATCATCCTCCTTAGGAAAGACATTACAGCAAGCATCATGAAGGCAACCAATTAATTAGCACTCATTTCTGGAGAATATTCCACCACTAGGAGAGAAAAAAAAAAGCGTGTTTTCTTGGCAGGAGGTATCTTTAAAACCACAGTTCTGAGACACTGCTATCTACGGCAGTAAGCTCACAGCTAATTAGCTCAGTTGGCTGAATGTCCTATCCAGGGAAAACTATTCAAGCACTTTCTTCAGCTCAACTTCCATACTTCTAGGTGCAGCATTGTGCAGTATATTTAAATGAATGCATGAAACAACTTACAAGGTCATGCAGTCAAGAAAGGGTGGCAGGGCTTGCCTGGTTGGCTCTTGTTTATTACAAATGAGGGTGACAGTAGCTGTGACAGCCTTAATACTAAATATATACTTCTGAAGCCTCTAGGCCCCTAAACTCAATTTCCACCCATCCACTAGTCTTTCATTACAGTAATGGCCAGTAATTGGGCTCATTTAATTTAATTGCAGAAAGAGCAATGATATCCGCGATGCAGAGAGCCATATTGAACTTTGTGGTTTCTCCCACCGTCAACTGCTCCCTTCCATACAAAGACATTCCTCACCTCAACTTGGGTAGGAATTTAGGCAGCATAATTAAAACGCCAGCGAAGTTCTCATTGTACGTTCTGGTTGACTTTCAACCCGTGATATTTCCTTTTATGTGAGATAGAGGTGAGACAGAAATACATTTAAGTATTTTGCCTGGTCAGGGAAGAACTACAACTGTTTTTCAAGTTTGCTTGGGGCACCACTTTAGATTTTATCTAAACTCTCTTCCTCTATGTTGCTGAGAACATTCTGACGCTAGGCTGTTCTCCCCTTGCAAACCCAAAACTGGCAACATAAATGACAGGAACTGATGACAAAGTGTTCAGGCCTCAAGCTATATTAAGACGTATTTCTTTTAACTTATTTACCAGCTGAGCTCATATCCAATTAAAATGTCCTTGAAGATCTCTATTTCTGACCAGCACTTGCCAGAGATGAAGTCTATCTACAAATTTTCATACTAGGCCTGAATGGCTCTTAAAGGAAATTTGTGCCAAGAGAAATACAGGGGATGTGCTTGGTTCACCTCTGCTTCTGGAAACACATTTGCTTGGCTATCAGGATGATCCATTTGCTTTAGTTCCTTCTCAGTCACCAAGCCAAAAGAAATATGTAGACTTGGAGTTCTGGGTTCACTTTGTGCATGCTGTTTCCAAGTCAATAACTTCCAGGCAACTAGCATGTTTAGAAGACCAGGCAAGCTACATAATTTCATTCAGTACAAACTTAACAGCCACCATTCTCTAAACTAGTACTTGTTATGATCATACGTACACATAAGCACCTAAGATCTGGTAGCAGGTACAGAGCATCTGTTAGGCCCAATTAGAGCATGTGGATCAGTGGCTCCTGCTGTCTCTCCTCTTGTGTGATGAGCTATTAAGCAACAGCGAATTCTGGAACTCACCCAAGTAGAGTGTAGAGTTGATTCAATAATAAATTGTACCCATCACCTTTTAGTGACTCCATATTCTCCCAGATGCAGCTCAGGCGATGCGGAATAATCAGCCACTTATTTTTGTGAAAGCAATAGCTCTAAGGTTTTACTGCTCAGGATAATCTTGTTCTTATTAAGGATGTTGGTGCAGGAATGTCTCGCAGCCCACAAGCTCCTATATTTTTAGTTCTACTTCTCAGACGTGAGAGTAATGACACACTTTGATCACCTTCCTATCATTTCTTTCTACTGCTTGGGTGAGCTAAATAGCATGCTTCATCTTGAGATGTGACACTCGCATTTCTATTCGACTAATGGAAATAAATAAAAACACCAGCCTAAATCCTTTTTTGTCTAATAATCTATGGCATTTCCATGATAAAACTAGCAGGCTTAATAAAAAATAAACACGGTTGAGTAACCTCTAGCTAGACCTTCTGCTTGACGCAATAAAACAAAATTAAAAGGCTGCGCTTAATACTCCCGGGAATACAAAGCCACGCGTAATATTTTATAGGATCAGACACCAATGTAACCCAATATGACACCGTCAGGTGGTTCTACCACATAAATCCTGCTTAACCTCCAAATATAAAATTCCATGTTTATATTAAAGAGAATTTATAGCATTTAATGTATCAGCATTGATATTTATAGCATTGTATGTACAGGCCTCTAACTATTATATACAACATTGCAATGAGCAAAGCACCGAGTACATTGTGCAACATTTATAACAGCCAGTCAGAATTCATCTTCTACAAGTTCTAATGTAGTAAAAATTTTCCAGGAGTCTTTCCAGGACAAAACATGAAAGAGCATGACTCAACCCTCCTGAAAGCAGGCAACAATCACCACACACAAAAGTCAGTCCTTCAGGATAGTCCAGCAGTATTTTGTCTGCGAACCCTGGAATATAACTGAAAGACATGACAAAATTCAGGGAGAGAATCCTTGCTGGGCTGGAAAAAGTGTTTGCAGTAAGTCAAATTCTGATTTTTCCTAGCCCTCTATCCAAGACAGCACGGAGGATAAGAACTTACCAGATCAGGGAGAGACAACTGCCTGAAAAACTTTTCTCCCAAAAGGACTGCTCCTGAGATGTGGCTGCATGACCAATCTGATCCGAAGCTTTCCTTGATCAGTCCTAAGAACTATTCTGTCAAAAATTTGCAGGAAAGGTTATATGTAGGGATGTCCCGATACCGATGCTAGCATCGGAATCGGGCCCGATACAAGGCAGTTTGACAAGTACTTGTCAAGCCTAGCGCTGAAGCTTGCGCCGTTTTATTTTTAGTTTTTTTTCTTACCTCGCCGAGCATCACGTCACTTCTGCTCCAGTGGGCGGAGCTCCAAGCGGGGTCATCTGGCAGTCTCCGTCCTAATTTAGGTGGCCGGAGACTTGCTGGTCCGGCGAGAGGAGCTACAGGTGGGATTCTAATTTAGCTGGCAGGCACCTCTGAGCCAGCTAAATTAGGACCCCACCTGGAGCTCCTCCCACTGGACCAGCGCTGACTCGTCGCTGCTCTCTCAGGCACAGTGAGTGAGGGCAAGGGGGGGACGACACTATTATGCTGCAGAGTTTATTTGTAAATGTATTCTCTGCACTGTATGAGCAGTATATATATATATTACACACTGCTCATGCAGTGCAGACAATACATTTACAATTATACTCTGATAACATGAATGGATTAAATGATCTGTATGTAGCCCTGTACTATGGATCATTTAACCCATTCATGTTAGCAGAGTATAATTGTAAATGTATTGTTGCAGGCACTCTATATGTACAAGTACTATATACGACATATAGAGTGCACTGCAACAATAGATTTACAATTATCCTCTACTAATATGAATGGGTTAAATGATCCATAGTACATGATATATAGCCCTGTACTACGGACCATTTAACCCATTCATGTTAGCAGTGCAGAATTGTATATCTATATGTACTGTACATATACAGCACAAATGTCCGGTACATTGCAGCATTAGATTTACAATGATCAACTGTTAACATGAATGGGTTAAATGATCCGTAGTACAACTACATGTTATGTACTATTATGTACTATGGATCATGATTTAACCTATGCATGTTAGCAGGACAGAATTGTGAGCGCCTCCCACAAGCTGAGCACCGAGATGCGATGAAGCTATCCTGCCCAGCGCTGACTACGACCGCGTGAGGCAACAGGGATCGGCGTGAAATTGTGAGTGAGGGAAGCTGGGACGGGGCTGGCTGTAAATCTATTGCTATACTGTACTGGACGTGTGTAATGTATATGTAGTACATATATACAGCACACACCTCCACTACACTCCAGCAATAGAGTTACAATTCTCCGCTGCTAACATGAAGAGGTTAAATCATGATCCATAGTACAGAACATGTAGTTGTACTATGGATCATTTAAAGTCACCTGTCCCTTTAAGAAAAAGTATCGGTAATTGGTATCAGCAAGTACATCAGGGGAAGTACTTGTACTTGGGCCTGAAAAAGTGGCATCGGGACATCCCTAGTTCTATGATAGGGCTTGTATCTCACTAATGTGCTTTGCCGAAGTGATAGCCACCAGAAGTAACCAACATTTAAGATTCCATGGGCGCAAAAGGAGCTTTGACCACCCCGTGTAGTATCGGGGAGAGATCCCATTGAGGAAAAATGTCACTGGAATGGCTCCGGCTTTAGAAAGGGCTTTGAAAAATCTAGATATCAGGGTTTAAATGGCCAATTTTCTTTCCAGAAAAACACTTCCTGTATTTCCACTTTCCCAGTAAAATTGGGAAAAACCCCACTATATGTTTTGTTATGTGTTCCTACTCAAACAGCATATCTAAAAATATATATATTTTTTTAACATTTTTTACCTTTTAGATATCTATTTTGCAGACCTTTGCAAGCTTCTTTCATTATCCCGAATGAGAAACATTTCACAAATCTAAAAAAGGGGTTATCACATTTTGACTGCAAAAGTGGAAATACACTTTAAGGCAAGGGTGTTGATGGCTAGATCTAGATCAACCCCAACTTGGAAGAATTTCCATAGGCATCTTCTCTTGACACTAGGCCCTTATTCCTGCTGGATAAGGTCTTGGAGCACTCCGTTTATGCGTACCTTTATCTGACCATTGTTTTTAGAAGACAAGCTCTCAATTTCTATGCCTTTACCAGAGGGTAAAAAACTGGGCCCTGGAAAAGCAGGTCTTGCCTAGGTGGGTAACATCACTGGACGATCCACCGCCAGACACCAACGATTGAAAAACCAAGGCCTTTTTGAGCAAAAATTAGCCATGAGGATCAAGGCTGTGCTCTCTTCTCCAAATTTCTTCAGGACAAGGAGGAGCATGAACAGGGAAGGGGGTTTTGGTGGAAGGGAATACACTTCCAAACATGAAAAGGCCAATGATGAGCTAACAAGTCTATCCCTAAATTAGCACTCTGTTTAGAGAGAAGACTGGAACTTTTGCATTTACTTTAGTTGCAAACAGGTGCATCTGTATGATCTCCCGCTTCAGAGTTATGTAAAGAAAGACCTTTGCATTCATTATCGATTCAGACCCCCTGATCAGATGAGGGCTGAGCAAGTCTGCTTAGAGATTCAGAGTCCCCTTGAGATTCATCAGTGAAGGTGAAAGTAGATGCTTTTCTGCCCAGTCTGAAATGCTGTTTGCCAAATGGCTGGCTTCAAGTCCCTCCCCGCTTTTTAGGTACGCTACTGTGCTTGTGTTGTCTGACAAAACTTGAACATGTTGGCCTTCAAGGTCCTGCGTATCCCACATTGCAGCAACTCTAATTGGAGTATTTTAGCGACTCCTACTTTGACCAATAGTCCCTTGCTACTTTCTCCCCAGATGTTTACCCCAACCCCAGGCACTCACATTGATCATGAGTCTCTTCAATATCGGGGTGGTCATGAGTCTCTTCAATATCGGGGAGGACCACATATAACCTTTTGAGAGATTCAACCTTTCTCCACCACCACCACCGCTCTTGGTTAAAGAAATATTTTGTCATCCAGGGAAGCTGGATTCCTTTCCAGGCTTGAAAGATTTAAGATTGGAGAGTTTCTAAATGGGGGTTTGTCCACTAGTCCCTCTGGTATGGAGAATGTCAATAGACCCACCAGAGACATTGCTCTGTGAATGGAGACATGTACATTATATTGAAGGGCTGCCATAAGAGCAGTTTCTTGATTTTAGAATATCCCAATTTATTTTTTGGGGATAGGACTAAAACAGAATTATTCCTGGTTTATAATCCCAACCAAACTGCTAAAGGTAGGTTATGGCTGCTAAAAATCTTTTTTGGAGAGAATAAAAAAAAAAGGAGTTTTAGCGAGAAGTCTAGGTACAGGATTACACAAATTCCCTGTAACCTCAGGGGTGATGTTGCTTCTGCCATCACCTTGGGATCCAGGGAGCTGAGGAAAGACCGAAAGGTAAAGCTCTGAATTTAAAATGGAAGGACTCTGCCTTGCTAAGAATCAACATCAGAAACTGTTGGGAACTTGAATGGGTATATGTACATGGGCATCTTATGTTGGTGAAAACATGGTGTCCAGTCAAACATTTTTGTATGTTATGGATTTGTCTAGGGGCCTTCACTTGAGAATGTGGCAATTCTTGTCCGAAGGTTCAAGTACTATGAAAATCTGACAGTAGAAACCTTGGTTTTCTTCCCCTGCTGCGAATGGAAGAACATATAGGTGGACTAGTTCCTCTACCAGAATGATTAGGGCAGAGTCCTTCACTGGATCTTTCCACCTCCCCAACAACCATCTGTATGGACCTGGGGATGAAGGAAGAGTATGCAGGAACGTATGCATTGCACTCACAATGGATCATGGCTGAAATGTTTCGAAAGCTTCAAAGCAAAAAACAAATGCACATTTTGTTTGTTTCTTCATTTTAGTGCATTGAACAAGGTCCCAACCTAATTATCAATTCACTTTTTAATATTTTACATACTGGTGACGAAAAACAGTGAGAATATTCTGAGAAAAATCATTTTATATGCAGTCTGCTAATTAAAACTTTTTTTTTTTTTTTAATGCAAGCAGCATATTGAATTTGACAACAGGTATCAACAGGGCTAAGACTAGGGGAAGAGAGCAGAGCAACAGAGACAAACCCCTCAGTCTGCTGCTTCTTTCACTGACCAGTCACAGGCTTTGGGAAGGACAAGTCCTATAAATGTTACTGAACTACAGCAAATAAAAAACAGGTGCCCTCTCCTGCTAGACAGGACTGTGCTGTTTGCCAGAGCTGAGTAAATCTCTGGACTATCCAGACACAATTACACATCTTTTAGGAGGTCAAATATCTCCCTTATATGTATTTGACCTGTGCTCCAAGTTGTATGCTTGGAGTTCAGCTTCAGTACCACAACTCTTAGTTGTTTTTTTGCAGGAAGCACAGGTTAGGTTCTTTAATAACAGTGCAAATACCACTACCACAATACCATGTAGTGTACATGGAAAGATCAGCATGAACAAAAGTACTACAGAATTCAGGATTAGGAATTAAATGCATTTCTAAAACACTTAGGTTCCAAACAACTAACACAATTGTAAGACTTTAAGTATCAATCACATATATTACACACACGCTTTACTTACTTTAAGCCCTCGTTCACACCTGAACGTTTTGTAGCGCGTTCTACGCTCGACGGACGCTCTACAAAACGCTAAAAAATATAAATCCCATTGTATTCAATACAATGGGCCGTTTTTTTGCGCGTTTCCATTGGGATACAGCCAAGTAGGCTTCGGAAACGAGCGTTTGTCGCGCGACTTTTACCGCGAATCGCTGTAAAAACAGCGCGACAGAGGTGCATATGCAATACTCCTAGGTGTGAACGAGACCTTAAGGGTATGTACACCCAAACAATTGTATCTTACTTGTTCCATTTTGATTACGTATGCCATTAAAAAGGTTTGTTACATCTGTTCAAAAAAGTGCAAAAAAAATAAAATACCTGTTGATCCTTTCCCAAATTGTGGCAGCTGATAACTTTCTGTGCACTCTGCTGGTATTCATATTAGTTACATTGATTCCAGCTATCTGAGGTATAGAAATCCCCCTTTTTCTGCTATGGAAAAGAAGACTGGGATGCTGTTGTAGTCCTATCCTAGGGCTAAAATGCTGCTTCTCTACAGATTAAATACAGTGAGTAAGCGTGGCCACCCTAAGAAAGGACTTTAAAAGGGAAACTGCAATATTTGCTTTTTTTTTAATATACAAATGGTTAGGGTTGACATTAAGTATTTGGGATGGGACTTGTACTATAAAAGAAATGGTTTAGGATCTGGTTAACACCTAAATATTACGGCAAGATTATTTCACCCTCAAAAGTAATTGTATAAAACACAAACCTAATTTTAGGATTTCGTGTTGCACAGAAATCCTAAACCCTTGAGCATTACTAACCAGTGCCTTCAGAAAAATGTGTAATGCATCATAATCTTGACTGCCAGCATACTGAATAGAACAGGCTGCTGACAGAGTGTCTGTCCAAACTTAATTTAGGTTTCTTACAACCCAGATTGGTTTTGTGCTCCAGTTTTCATAAATGGCTTACTCTGTGCTTGAATTAAGAGGTTTAAAAGGACTGGAAAGTCATCTTACAGAGAACCATCCAGTTAGAGCCTCAAATGAAGTCTCTGGAACATAGGCATCACAGAAATCAAAATGATGCAAAGCATACAATTTTTCTTTATTAAAAAATTCAACATCACAACAACAAATCAAAAATAGTAAATATATTTTTGGCCATGCCAGCAGAACTTGATGCATGTAAATACTATAACTATGTTGAAATCAAACACTCCCTACTGTACATGGAAACCCATGTACTCATTTCACCTCTCCACACAAAACCTCCAGTATTTGTGGATAAAATTTTGAAACTGGAAATAAGCAATGCAACAGCTTACATACAGAATAGCTCTTACATTTGTGCCATATGGAGCTGGGTTTGATCCTTCACAAAATGAGTCAGTCAGGGATTACTTAATTGTTTCATGACTGCTGAGTGAATATACCACAAAATTTGACTAGGGAATTTTTCCCTAAAGACTTTCGGTTCACCAAAAACTGATATTTACTTTTAATTAGACTTTACTGGGTTGAAGCAGCCCATGAGCTTATATGATGGGGTTTCTGTTCTCTTAAGGATCACGGACAGTTGCATCACCACCAAATACTGCAACCAATGTATTAACATCTGGAAAACATCTCAAGATCTTCCCACCTGCATGCCTGTCGTTGACGTCACATCTTCATTTACCTCTTGGTGAGTTTCTACATATCACACATGTGATTTAATTTCCTACATTTACTCCCCTGTATCACCACTTTTTTTACCCCTTTATCAATCACCTCCAACAGTAAACGCGAGAAGGACCAGTCTTCATCAACCCGTCACACCAGCATTCCAAAACAATACCAACCCATCTAAGTTTTCCACAAAGTGGGCTTACACCTGGTCATAGCTTTTTTTTCTGGCTGAGGCACTTCCCCTACACTAGTTGGACACCCCGGTCTGCACTAACAGGGAGCAGCACCCCAATCAATGCCAACCGCCCTTTCCTTCCACTTCCCCAGAGAGCACTGTACTATTGGACTGCTGCTCTAACTTTTTAATGAGGAATGGACTCTGGACAAATTGGATATTGTCAAATGGGAAATAATCAGGTTAGAAATCCACCTCCTTGTCATTGGTGATCTACACTGGACACAATGGATATTTCCAGTCTAAGAAATGCACTATTATTCAGGACACAACATCAAGAAAAAATTTATGAAGTGGCATTCATCGCAATACAAAACAATTCTCAAGCAGTGGAAAGCTTCCCAACAATCAATGACTGCATTATGAACCTACAAGTTGGTGCTGACCCCCTCATATCATATAATTTTCAAGCCTACACCCCAACAACTGATGCAACTGATCTCAAAATAGGTGGTTTCGATCCCAGAATTAAAGAAACTTCTGAAAAAGGTACCCAAAAAAGACACCATTTACATAATGGTGATTTCATTGTAAAAGTTGGCACCCAAGCAGAGGTAGCCATTACTGGCAGTTTCAGACTTTCCTCTGCTATTCTGATGGTTGTATCCTTTCTCTTTTTGTATGGTATGCGTTCAACTGCTGTTTCTGTTTTTTCTATCACATCTTGTCAAGCATCTTTTCGGCAGTGCCCAACAGTTCAAACCAATTTTTACCAATTGCATATAAACGAGAGATTTTGGTGGTTATGGACCTTTTTGTTTGTGCTCTTTCTGATATTGCAGGGTCTGGGCTAAAAGTTGCCAGTCAGCCCCTGCCCAGCCCCCTCAGGAAGGTAAGAAGGCCCTTAGGTGTCAACACCATTCCCACGAAACTGCTGGAGCCTGTCCTACCCACAAGCATCACAACCCTTTGTCAGAAAATCTGGGAAACCAAAACCTCACCGTATTGGAAATTATCTGTGTTCATCACATTTATAAGCAAAGGGTGATTCCAGGGACTGCTACAATTTTCAAACAATTGCCTTCATCCCTCATACAACAGCAAGATTTTCCTCATACAACATCTGGCACTGACCATCAAAGGGGAATTACTAGATGTTGAGGCCAGCTTCCATTGGTGTTGTGACATGTGACAAATCTGTGCACATCATGGAAAAACTGTGAAGAGCCCTACAAGAGCCGAGCATGCCAATATATCTAGTGAGTTGATACAGTTGCTGTAAACAAATCAAGAAGCCACTGTGGGAACACCATATGGGGACTTTGACTGGTTCATGACAGAGAGGGGAGTGCAGCCAGGTTTCATCATTTCCCCCTTCTTGTTCAACCCATATACTGAAATGAGGAAGCTAAAGTTTGAATAATTAAAAATTGGAGTAAAAACTGGAAGAAAAAAAAAAGCAATGATCTTCAATAAGTGGATAACATGACCCTCCTCTAAGAAACCAATGAAAAGTGATCGAAAAGACCAAAGTAGAAAGTGAGAAGCTTGGCCTCTTCTTGATCATCAAAAAGACCGAAATCATGATCGCTGCAAGAAATAGATGACTCCAAATTCACTGAGATCGAATGTATGCAGGATTTCACTTTGCTGGGATTGACGATTGAGTGGTGATTGTAGCCCAGAAATGAAGTGTAGTATTGCACTGGGTCGCACATCAGCAATAACCAAGAACCATGGAAAAAGGGACGTTAGACTGGAAACCAAGTCTGTGCTTTTCTGTTCCCCATAGCTACCTATGATTCTAAAAGTTGGACCATGAAAAAAACCAGACAGGAGGAAAATTGACATATTTGATCTATAGTGGACAGCAAACAAGCAAGCGAATACCGGAGTGCATAAAACCATTACTCTAGATCGCAAACCTCAGGTCTACCTATTTGCGACATGTCATGTGATCAAACTCACTGAAGAATGCTATTATGCTTAGATTGGTTAGCAGCAAAAGGAAACCAGGCCAAAGAACCTGATGGTTAGACACAATAAAAGCTGACACCAGCCAGAAAATAAAACTAAAAGCAGTTAAAAAAAAAATTTGAAATCAAGAAATGATAAGAGATGGCCCATAGAATGGCCAAGAGTTAGACAACTGAACGGATAACACTGAAACATTAGTATTTCCTCACACCCATGCACAAGCATTCATTTGCGCATTATTTGGCACACCAGAATGTGCATTCAGGGGTGTTGCAACTCTGAATTGTTTCCCAAGGCACAGGGTGTTAACAGAGACCAGCAATGCAGCACACTCTGCATTTGATCCTCACACAGCCTCCCTTTAAAGCCCGCCTTAATTAACTACCTTTAAATCTTAACAGCATAAAAATTTTGAACAAATGGGGACCTCAGTTGGTAACCGCACCCAGCTCAAACATTTGCATGCCCATACCAATTAAAAGTCCACACCAGCCCAACATGCCAGTCAGGCATCTGAACAATAGAACAACAATTTTACATTATCCTATTTGCAGATTCTCAATCATAAAAACTGCATCTCTTCCAGAACAATTTAGGTGGAGCAGTCTAGTTAAACTTTCCTCCCAAGTCACACGATATAAAAGACAATGAGGAAGCCTTTTATCTGCATGGTAAATGCCATTATCCTTTTTACGAAAGGCAATGATGGGCCAGTCTCCATGGAAACAAGTGTCAGCCAATTTACTTTGGAATGGTGTTAACATCTAAACAGCTGCAAGGCCCCCGTTCTACATGACCATTTATCATCTTTGGCGAAATTGGACAATGACTTGTCTGTGTATTACTAACTCTTACCAAGAAAAATGTCTGTCACATGAATGGGGCATGAGCAAGTTCCCTTAATACCATCTTGTAGGAAACTGCAATGCAGAAATACAAGTGTGGATGTGGTGATCTAAAACAGTTTAAGGCAGCAAGACTTGCTTGTCCTTATTGCACATATAGGGGTTGATTTACTAAAGGCAAAACAGGCTGTTCACTTTGCAGGGGAATTTGCAGTTTGTAGGAGAAGTTTCTCTTAGCTTAGATAATGTGGTTAAACTTCACTTTGTAAATAATACCAAATCATGTGCAAGGAAAATGTAATGATTTAATGTCAGCAGAGCTTCCCCTCATGCACTAAACTAAGTGCAAATTCCCTTGCAAAGGGAACAGCCCGTTTGCTTTTAGTAAATCAACCCCATAAAATAAATGCACATTTTAAACCCAAATAGATGGTATGCTTTCTGTAAGGCCTAAACGCAACTGTCCCATATTCCACTTTTCACCTCCCTCCTTCAATTCTCAGTCCTTCGTTATTTGAGGAGTTAAAACAATCTCTTTATATCAGCGCCTTGTCTCCTCTCCTTTTTACCCCCTTTTTCTCTCTCGTCTCCCTATTCCCCCTTTCCTACCTGATATCCCATCGACGGCCTGACCAACCTACCTTACCCTCTTGCGAATTGACGCTTGAATACACCTTTTCCTACCCTCTTTTGTAAGTTCCTATATGCAAAACTTTAAAAAAAAAACAAAAAACGCCTAAACCAAATAAATGTACTCTTCACAAAATCCAATCCTATACATTAACCCTAACCCTTGCAATTAAAACCCTAAACCCTGACTCTAGAAAATATTAAAGTTCACTAAAGTAATTTGAGACAATGGAATTACCCGCTCAAATACAGTTATGGGTGCACTATCCGTACCCCGTACTGCCATCCAGTGCAGCCTTGCGCTATGGATTTTGAATTTTGCTCACAAATTGTGAGCAATCATTGACCAATGAGAAGTGCTTGCAGAGAAGCACCGTTCGCCGAAAGGCAAGTATAGAGGGGGGTCAGATTCGAGTGGGTAATTACATTTACCCAAGTTATTTGGGAAAGTGAACTTACACTAACACTTATGCTACCCTTTGCACTGAACTATGACATGAGCTAGATAAGAACTTAACCTGAACATATCATGCCGAACCTTAACAGTGCTGTGCCTCAAAAGGACAAGGACACATCTGTTTTGAAAATAAAGACTGTAATGAGTCTCGTTCGCTTACTGATTTAGAAATACAAATTATATACCTTTTATCCCCCTAAAAACTAATATTTAGACATGATGGAAAGGACCTTCTTAAAAATGTTATACATTAAACCTAAAGTCAAATCTTTTTTTTTTTATATTTGGATAGGGTGGGGAGATGTAGAACTATCAGGTTTCTATGCTGGTCTTTGTCGCTGTTAAAAGGGATTCACTGTCTCTAATTGTCCTGATAACCAATGTCACTGGGAACAAATCCAAAATTTTGAGTGGTCACTAGGACAGGAAAATTAGAAATTTTCAGTGGGGACACCTGTCCTTGTGACAATTGTCTGGGGATATCCCTAAAATGTGAAAAATAACTTCACTTCCCGTTGAGTTTGCAAGACAGGAAGTAAAGTGAAATCTCCCTAATAAAATACAGATAGCAAAACAAAAACAAACTGAAAAGTGGTTTTACCGTTCCCCTACTTAATTCAAAATGAAAAAAAATGGTTTTGCTTTTGACTATAAATTACAAAGATAGAAAACTAGTACTCTGGTCGGCAATTTAAAAGACCCAAAGTGGCAAAAGGAACGTACAGAGAAAAAAAATCTATATCTGTACTTTTTTGCTGCAACATCTCATTACTGATAACATTCTAAGGCATCTCAGCTGAATAATTTATATACCTCGGTACTGAAAACATCAAGAAAAAGTTTAGGCAAACGGGAATCAGGGGATGCAGGTCTTTATAAAACATTGTTGCTCAGAAGTTGAGCAAAAGGACTGGAAAGATAGGGGAGTTAGGGGAGGCTGATTGACTTTAGAGGCATCTTGGGAGACTAATGTCAGACAGCGGCCTGTAAACATGAAGATCCAATTTTGTTCAACTTATCTTTACAGCAGTGCTATTTTGTCCACTAATAATTTGTCATAGTTTTCGTCAACACTTTCAATGAGTAAAACTAGACTAAAAAAATAAAAATTAAGTTATGATGACAAACTAAAAGGAGAACTATGAGGTGACTGATTTTCACTCACCTCATAGTTCTAGCTGACCTGACAATGAGACGGTCACAGGTCGGCTCAGTAGATCGGGAGGTGAGCGAACACATACCGGCGTTCGCTCACCTCTCGATCCTGTCACGGCTCTCTGCCGTGACAGGGGAGGGGCTGGATTCCCCCCTCCCCGCACCACCAGCGCTGACTGGCGGAACGGACGGGGGAGGGGGCGGGTACAGCTGGCTCTGCCTCTAGATAGGCAGAGCCAGCTGTCAGTCGCGCCGCTGGGCGGATCCCGGCACAATTGTCGGGTTCCGCTTCAGCTGCGGCGTCTCAGTATACCGCGAGTAGCTGCTTGCGGTATACAGCGGAGTCTCAGTATACCGCGAGCTACAGCTCGCGGTATACTGAGCCTAGGGTGACGGGAGGACGCTAGTTTGTGTCCTCCTGTTACCCTGAGAACTATGGGGAAAAGACTTAACCCCATAGTTCTCCTTTAAGGAAAATATATTGACATTTTAGTCCACTAACTAAAACTAGACTAAAATGTTAGGGAGACACAATTTGGGAAGAGATCCAATTAGAACTAATCTCGTTGGTCTTCCAGGTCCATCCTGAATGGACGGCTAATAGATATTACACTTATTGCCAAAAGTATTGGGACGCCTACCTTTGCACGCACATGAACTTTAATGGCATCCCAGTCTTAGTCCGTAGGGTTTAATATTGAGTTGGCCCACCCTTTCCAGCTATAACATCTTCACCTCTTCTGGGAAGGTGTCCACAAGGTTTAGGAGTGTGTCTATGGGAATGTTTGACCATTCTTCCAGAAATGCATTTGTGAGGTCAGGTACTGATGTTGGAGGAGAAGGCCTGGCTCACAGTCTCTGCTCCAATTCATCCCAAAGGTGTTTTATCGGGTTGAGGTCAGGACTCTGTGCAGGCAAGTCAAGTTCCTCCACCCCAAACTCCCCCCATCCATGTCTTTATGGACCTTGCTTTGTGCACTGGTCCGCAGTCATGATGGAACAGAAAGGGGCCATCTCCAAACTGTTCCGATAAAGTTGGGACCATGAAATTGTCCAAAATGTCTTGGTATGCTGATGACTTAAAGAAGAATTATGAGGCGAGTGCTTTTCAATCAACCTCATAATCTGAGCCGACCTGTGATAATGAAACTGTCACAGGTCGGCTCAGTAGATCGTGAAGTGAGTGAACACATACCGTCGCTCGCTCACTTCTCGATCTATCCGTGCAGAGAGCCGTGACTGTCACTCACAGCTGCCTGCAGGGATACTGCATTATACTGAGCTTTGGGTGACAGGAGGATGCTAGTTTGTGTCCTCCCGTTACACTGAGAACTATGGGGAAAAGCATTGACCCCATAGTCCTCCTTTAAGAGTTTTAAGTACCGTTCTCCTGGCAACCACCAAACCCAGACACATCCATCAAATTGCCAGAGAAGAATGATTCGTCACTCCAGAGAACACATCTCCACTTCTCTAGAGTCCAGTGGCGGCGTGCTTTACACCACTGCATCCAACACTTTGCATTGTAAGGTTTGGATGCAGCTGCTCGGCCATGGAAACCCATTCCATGAAGCTCTCTACGCACTGTTGTTGTGCCAATCTGAAGGCCACACAGTTTGGAGGTCTGTAGCTACTGCCTCTGCAGACAGTTGGCGAATTTTGCGCACTGTGTACTTGAACATGCGCTGACCCCGCTCTGTCATTTTACATGGCCTACCACTTCAAGGCTGAGTTGCTGTTCCCATTGGCTGTCAGGCTCTGATCGATTGAAGATTTTCTGACCGGCTCCTTCGATTAACTGATCGAGGGATGCCAATCAAAGGGTGCCGACAGTCCCCACACACTGCGAATTTCGGCTAGTTCCTCAAAAACAGGCAGAAATTCGAACAGTGTATTGGCACCTTAAATCTACTGTAGATTTAGCCGATTAAAACTAGATTATAACAAATAATTCAGATTAATAAAATATGACGAAAACTTTAAAAAACTGGCATTTTAGTCAAGACTAAAACTAAAATCAAAATTTGGTGTCAAAATTAAAACTGCTTTACAGTAACTTTTTCACCACAATCTGTTGCATTTTGGTTATGTTGCAGAGTCACCCCAGGGACTGGGCGCAAACCTTTTTTGACTTTAGGTATAATTTAGGGGTAATAAAATCCAAAAAGCATGTAGTGTGCTTTACTGCACAAAATAGCACTGTGAAGTTTTTGTGAGTTGAACAGTCTTCAAAGAAACTTTGATTATCTTGGTGGTAAATTCATTGCAAAGCGGACATGGATGCCGACCCAATGAACTTCTCCTATTTGCTCCTTTTAGGTTTAATAAGCCACTGAATGCATTTTGTTATATCTGTTTGATAAGTGCAACAACAAAACCTGCAGTGCTGTACCGTTATCTCAAAGAAACAAGAAAGCATTCTAGTACTTATCTTTGACTACAGAACGAGTACCCTTTATATTTCAGAGATTGGAGAGTGGGAGTTGTAGTAGTATAGCAAAAGAAAAAAACAGGCAGGCCCGACACCTTTCAGTCCACAAAAATGCAATGTGGTATTGACCCACAACAGGTCTTCAGAGCGAAGTGCATTTCTGGCAGAGAACTGGTATCTTTCTGTACTTTCAGGGTCTTTAAAGCAGGGGTGGACAAATTAATATGGAATTCAGGAACCAACTGGTCCAATCAAGGAGCCAGCAGGATTTGTTTTTAGGTGCCAGCTCGATTCACAGCAACTAGAGAAGGCCTTAAAAGATTGGGCACCAGCTGTAATTTTTATGGGGCACTGGCTTCCTGGCTCCTGGGATCTGTCCAGTCCTGTTTTAAAGGGATAAAACACAGGAAATGCTCATGCATGTGTTGCAGAGATGTACCGATTTTTTTTTGCCTTGACATACACTTTAATATGCCACATATACAAAAAATGTCCCCAGTATGAAACCGAGAGATGTATGGTACATATGCACATGAAGCAGGCAGTGGACTTTTATATCTAGCTGAGGGGAGGCTAGACAGAAAACATGTAAATATTTAAGTTAGACACCTACTCAGCTGCCGATAGGATCCCTTGTATAATTCTTTAACAACGCATTACATGGCTTTCATGGCATGACAGTTTTACAAGAGTCCTAATTAAATAATCATTCAGTAGCACGGTATTAAACATAGGTGTGGTGAGAGGCTTCTATATTGCGACAATGTTAAAGGAGGAAATCCCAGCAAGTACTAAAGATTTCATGCTAAGCCAACTATATAATTAAACCCTGTTAATAACACCTCTATTCAGACCTTTTAAGGGAAACGCGAAATGCGGAGAGAAAAACAAATCTAGTTAAGTCAATATCATATCTGACGTTTTTACAAGTGATCTTTATACTAGGTTCAGCTGCTAAGACTTGACAGCACATAGCTAACAGACATGTATTGAGGACACACTGTGTATGTATTTGTATCATTTTGAATAGTACATGCCTGCATTTCACAAGACCAGCAGGTGAAGTCAGAAGAGAAAAAAAAAGTCAAACTGCATTCATTGCTGAAACCAGAAATATGCAATAAATGATATCTGCACTTTGGAAACTACCTTCTGTCATTCCACGCCTACATGTTTAAGAATTTATTGTACAATTTTATAGTCTCATGTATCTCGCCATACGGCATGCCACAGTCTAAGCTGCCCCTGGCTTGTTCGTAACATTCAAATTGGTCCTAAAGCCTCAAATTGTTTTGCTTCACTAACAGAAGTGAGCAAATAAAAGCAAGCCATGCAGTTATAGGACGTGGAGGGGAAAGTTTGATCCCACAAAATATATGGCATTGTGGTAAACGTAAAGTTTGGGACATACAAGTAAATTCAGATTTTTAAAAAGATAAGATCTGCAGGGCAAAAAATAATGTTTGGCCAGAGAGGGGCTTGAAATGGTTTCAAACTGTCAAAATCATTGATGGAAAACATATGAGAGTCATATTTAGTAACTAGTGGAATGTCCTTTGTTGGCAATAAGCTCAACCAAACACATTTTGTAAGCTGCTGAGGTCGAGACTGACTTGTCTGCTCTAAAACATGGAATTTCTTCTATGTGAGCTATTCTGCAACTGATTTAATCATGTGTGTTTTGGATCACTGTATAACCCAACTAGCATTAGATCATAAAAAAAAACATTAATATAGTAATCCATAATATTCCTAATGGTTTGGAGACCCTGTCTAACAGATTTTGGCAATTGTCTTTCGAAAAAGACTACTGATGATCAATGGTGCGAGCCAGCGGAAATAAAGCAGGTACCTGTGTTTACACCTATTCATTGTTTTTTCCATCAAGTTCTAGCAAGTGAATTAAGTTTTAATTTAAAAATGTCTTCCAGAAACATTTAATGGGTATAAACCTACAGCGTCTGACTCATCCAGAACTGTAGAGTGACAGACTTCCAGTAAACATTAGCTTTGTCCTCTGTCCAGGTAAATAGGTAAAATCCTGCTGTAGAACATTACAGCTTTTGGATTTATTTATTGTTATTACACCTTTTATACCAAATGCTTACATTTGCATTACTGTGCAAAGCCAGTCAGCAGATTGGTCACCATTAATGTCAAAGGATAAGACATCCTTGCAGACCAGGGCTGGACAAATCCCAGGAGCAAGGTAGCCAAAGTTCCTTAAAAATTACAGCTGGTGCCTAACTTTTGAGGTTTTGCCTAGTTGTCAGCGGAGCAGGATCCTAGAAAAAAATCCTGTTGGCATCAAGATTAAATAGAATGGCTCCTGAATTCCATATGAATTTGTCCACCCCTGCAACCACTAACCCAGACATTCTACAGTAATACACATTTAATGAAGGATTATTATCAGATCATGTTTTCTAAAACATTACCAGAGTTCTAGCAATCACAGGAGGGGCTAACCTGGCACCTCCTCACTATTGTAAGAAGGGCTCAGATTAGTAATTTCTTAGAAATATGAGGCCATTTAGGGCTACCATAACAGACAGTGCCATTGGCAGCATTGTCTACATACATTAGTAAAGCCCCCATCACCTTTTGTGAGGTGGCTACTAGAAATTTAGTGATTGCCAGAGCTGTAGTCAGTCTGGCTGAATTATAGTTGGCATTTATCTGGCCAATTACAGGTGTTCAGGCATTGCTTGTACCTGCCTGAGTGGAGTGTGACTCTGCTGCAGTGTGGGACAGCCAATGAGGAACACTGAGTGTATGTGCAGTTCAGCAGCCAATCACTGGTGCTCTCTTAACCAGTGTTGCATTCTTGGTAAGTGCTTATATACTCGAGGGAATTGACATGTGCACAGTCTTGTACCAGCCATGGATTAGTCCAGGTTGGGGTGTTGTCCAGCCACCCTCCAAGCTAGGCTTGGGGGGATGCTTGAGTGCGGGAAGTGTTTCACTAGGCCTCAAGTATGGAGGAGGCCTTTTCTGTGGTGAGAGGAGAACCAGGGAAGCTGATGGAGGTGCAGGGAACATAGTGGACCTCGGGATCAGGTCTGGTGTCTCTCCTGCTGAGGATTTATGACAATCCATGTTCATCTGCTGCTCAAATATCTACTCGCTGTGCTACAAATGGATCTACATTGAATTGCAAAAAAGGGACTGGTGAGTCTGGAGTCTGTCTGTTTCACCCTGGATGTCTAGGATCCCTATACACTCTCTCCCAGAGTGAATGTTTAAGAAAAGTCTTTCAGCATTATACTTCTGGAGTGGATATCTGCTTTGTGGGCACTATAAGATGCTAATGGGGCAGCTGAATACCAAAACCCCTAGATCAACTATTGATGACCGGGTTAGTTTGGCAGCTCCTTCGGGGGTGAGCGCTACATTACAATTTTACACTTTCAATGAAAATCTTATGTTCCGATTATATGTTACATACAATAACATACATAGCACAAGTACAAATTTTAACACTTCAGTCATTAAAATTGACATATTCCCCACATACAAAAGATCTGGATTGCATAACAGCAGGCAGTGAGCAGCCTGGCTATTGCACCCACTATTGGCTATTTCAATCTGAAATAGCGATAGCAGGCTGGCTATTGCTCCAAATCACTGCCTGCTGTGTTTGCATTCAGCTGCCCCAGCAGGCAGCTGTCATTCCCCAGCTAACACTACTGAAGTGGAAAGGTGACACTAGGGGTCTAAAAGACCCCTAATGTCACCTTAAAGAGATTGTCATCTCCAATGTGCCATCACATAGGGGGCTTGTGAGCACCCCCCCCCCCCTCTCCTCCATGTGATAGCAATAAAGCAAGAAATAAAAAGTTTTCAATTAAATTAAAAAGTCCCCTGACCCTGCGAATGCGCACATACTAATAGAAATAAAAAAGTTGGGTGCACTGATGTATAAAAATTATGATTATGCTGCACGTCAGGTATCGCCACGTGAGCTAGAGTGAGAGCAATAATTCTTCGGCCAATATTCATAGCTAACTCTAAACGGATGACTGGGCTTTTATAGTTTTACACACACACACACACACACACACATATTTGTATTGTTTGTCAAATTTTGGTGTTATTTTTAAAAAAAATTGATTATATTGGCTTGGAGTTTTTCAATTCTGATTTTAATTTCATGAAATTAAAATGTCTAATATAATACAGTAATTAAAAGAAAAACAAATAAAAGGTGGGGAAAAAAACATTTTGGTTTTGGCATGTCAAATTCTGCTGCAGGATGTGCGTTGCAGTGCTATTCATTTCAGTGGCACCCCAAATGCACCTCCCACCCACAGTGTGATTGCCTGCACTGAAATGAGTGGTGCGATTAAAAAACAATTTGCAGTTTTATTCTGAAGTTTGTGACACGTGTATTTTTTAAATTAAGGATGGCATTTAATTTTTTTTTTTTAATCAAATTAGGGCTGCAACTAATAATTATTTTCATAATCAATTAGTTGGCTGATTTTATTTTAAATTAAATGGATAAAAAATTAAATACCATCCCTAATTTGAAATACACAAATGCAGTGTCAAACATAAAAGATTACTTCAGAATAAAACTGCATGGACAATTTTTTGCAATCACACTGCACTGGAACATTGCGCTACCTTGTGTTCCAGTGCGGGCGATCACACTGTGTGGGAGGTGCATTTGGGGTTCCATTGAAATGAATGGCACTGCATGGCACCTGCCGCAGCAGAATTTGTGAGGCTGAAACTGAAAATGACTTTCCCACCTTTTATAATGTTTTCTTAATAATTGTATTGTAAGCACATGGTGCTTGAATAGCTTCAGCCCAGGAATGACAGCTGCCAGTGGCAAGATTCTGCAGATGGCAGCTGAATGTAAATACAGCAGGTAGTGGGCTGGTGCAAAAGCTAGCCTGCTATTGGCCATTTCAAATTGCAATAGCAGGCTGGCTATTGCACCCACCGCTTGCTGTGCCCACCTCCCAGCATGGAGGAGAGAGCTAGGGGATCCAACCAACTAATCGATAATGAGAATAGTTGACAAGTATTCGCATTATCTATTAGTATCGATTAGTTTGTTGCAACCCTAGAAAAAAATAATCGGCCAACTAATCGAAAATGGTTAGTTGCAGCCCTAGTTGAACTGCTTTACTGGCTCCAACGCAAAAAACACAAATTTAAAAAAATGCACATTTCCCGTTAAAGTATTAATGACAATAGAGGAAAACCATTTTGCAACTTGCAATTGATTAAGTCAATTCAAATCTATTTAACACAGATAAAAACATGTCCTATTTGTACATCATTCAACCAACATAATATTCTAGTCAAGTTTAAATAATGATAAACACTGTGTATACTGGAGAATTGCAATAATTTACAGAAAACCCATCAGTTTCCATCACTAGCCCCAACACATCTCCACCTAGGAACAATTTGACAAAGCCAGTCACATAGTGTGAACTGGAAAAAGAACAGTGGGCTGTTGGGATTATCCTACAAGGCAGTAAAAGAGCATGTGTGACGTGTACATTGTAGGAACTCACTCATTTAAAGTGACAGCTTACAATTATACACACAGAAATGCTGCATGGTCTTAATTCTCATCTGTCCCTCTGTTTGCACTGCTCTTTCGTATGCAAGAGATACCGCTGGCTGAAGAACTCTGCATCCAAATGTTTGTACTGGTTCCTCCCACTGGTCCCCGAATCATAACCAGAGGTGGATTCCAGCAAATCGAGAACAGGTATATGTGCCCATTGCACCTCCCTACAGAAAAATCTGCCCATCTATGGGTTAGCCTAAGTTCCAAGAAGACAACATCATCTCTTAGTGAACGTCACACCTACTCACAGAAGCTGAGAGGGGAAATATGGAGAATTATGAAGGTCTTTTTCTTTAAGTCCATGTCTGACCTACTTTTCAGAACACTTTATAAACCGGTTTATATCCGCACCACCACCTGACATCTATTTTTACTCTTCTCTGCAAATGCTGAACGCCTGGATTTTTTTTTTCTTTAATGTACATTGGTAGTGCGGGCCCTCTCACACTGCAAAAGTTAAATGCCTATTAGGTAGGAGTAGAGGAACAAGCTCCAATACTTGCTTTGCTCCTTGCTCTGGGAGGCTTCCAGCAATCTCCTCTACTTTCTGATCCTCTGGATTGTGGGCAGGCCCTCACATACAATGCAGGACTGCTGATCCTCCAATGAATGTGATGACATCAGAATGGGAGTGCCCAAGAAGTGGCTCCTGGGGACCAGTCTCACAGCACAATGGAAACCTGCCAAACCATATTTCTGCCATTATACAATGCAGAATGCAAGAAGAGGAACTGAAAAGGTGGAAAAGAACTACTGAAGGGAGAACGTGTGTTTGGAAGTGTCAGATATTTATGAAGCCAAGGGTTGACTAGGTCCACCAGGATCCACCTATAAAAATCTCTGTAAAGACTGCCGTGCTTTAAAAAAAAAAAAAAACAGAGCTAAGTGCCGCTGTGTTACAATGATGCCGTGTTATAAATGAGAGAATAGTAAGTGAAGAAAAAAAAAAGAGAATGGTTAAGACCCCCGTCATGTATTTTTTGTGCCAGGTGTAATTTCTGGGAAAAGTTTGCTTCAACAAAGAGAAGCTCTCTCCAAAGCAAGGCAATATTCCCTCTGAATTTTCACCAGAACAATTACCCCTCATCTCCTGCTACAGTAACAGCTCAAAAGGTTTGAATTTTACACCACCTTCTTTACTATACACACTTCAAACACAAGCACAAGTGAAGCTTCAATGCTCACTGTGTGTAATAAAATGAGAGCTGATCTTAAATAGCTTATACTGGTACAGTACGCTAGCCTCGAAAGCAGACAAAAATTGGGACCAGTATATGTGACACCCACATGGGCATCCACTCTGATTCAAGAGCATGGACTGTCATGGTGCTTCTGGTGATTAAAAACACAAAAGTTAGGGTCTCAACATTAACCATACCACTTCAGTAATAAGGCCTAGAACAATGTGAGAAGCCTAGGAACTCATGTCGACCAATCAAGTCATGTTTTACCAATTTGACTACAGTAGGTTGAAAACTGATTGGCTGCAGCAAATGTTTACATTTTGTGCATCACTACTATTTACATAATTGCATAGTATTTGAGGCTGAAGACACAGGTCCATCAAGTTCAACCTTTATGTGCATGTGTGTAGTGCGTGCATGTGTGGTCTTAGTTTTTAAAGAGTACCTGTACCCCTGTATGTTACGGTCTCTTATGAAGGTATCTAAATTGATTTTTAAATGGATCAATATTCACTGCACATACTACTGCTTGTGGCAGAGCATTTCAATATGTAACCGCTCTGACTGAAAAGAAGCCCCTATGCCCTTTGTGGATAAATCTTTTCTCCACCAATTTTAGGTGGTGGCCTCTAGTCCTTGTTAGGGAGTTTACACTGATTGATCAAATATGTAATAGACTGTTACAAGATTGACTCTTGTACATAATGGTTTATTAAAGCTAGATTCATACAATTATTCAAAACAAAAAATATGGCCTGCGTCACAATTCAATATAAATCTTAACAATATGCATGCCTAGCTTGGGGCAAAGATTATCCAGGAAATGGCAAGCCTCAACATTTCCTCATTTTACATCCAAATCCAGTACAATAATATATTGGCTGCATTTAAAAATACACAACTACATATTTAAAGCTGAACTCTGGAAGCAAATATTGTCTTGAAACAACTTACTTCAATCTTGATGTGCTTTGTGTATTTATTCCAGATCTATGCACTAGCCCAGAGTGAAATGTTGCTTTTGAGCCAGAGCTTCCAGAAATGAAGACCAGTCACAGCTGCTTCTGCTTGCACTGGTCTTGTCTCTGCCCTCCCGTAGTGGGTGGAGTCTGTTTGGTCCCTCCCACAGCTCTGCCCAAGCTATTGGCAGCACAGTGATATCACTGCTTCTTTAACAAGGTATTTCCTTTGTGTCTATTGTGGATAATATGTAAATAAACGTTTTTTGTTCCCTATGTTCAGTTTTAAAGAGATAGCACACCTAAACCTGATCTCAGTTTTACATTTAAGATCATGGGCTGTGCCAGTCACTAGCTTGGCAGAAATTGTGCTTTCATTTCTCTCTGCTTTCCCTGAAATGAAGGCTCAGGTTGCCTCAAACCTACATGACACCACAATGTGAGGTGCTGCACCACTGGCTACACTAGTTAGTGCATGGACATTTATTTTGAACCTGCATTGTGTTCCCAAAAGGTGCGGTTTCCCATGCACTCAAAATAATTGAGCAGGCTTAACATAACACACATTACCACAAGTTAGAGCTCTTCCATAAAGCCCATCTCCAGCAAAATCAATCCCACCCTCAATCCGTTCCACCCATTCAAAATTAAAGGAATGAAAACTATTTTTTTTAAATCATCACCTGATAGTCAGCGGGACCTCTTCCAGTAGTAGATAATGGTAATTTATCGATGCAGTTCACATCCACCAACCAGTTTTGCTCATGCTCCTTGTGTGTGACATGCCACCACAGCTTGAAATGTTCAGGACACTGTGAAGACCCCACTGTTGGACTCGTTACAGCAGGGGTCTCAAACCTCCGGCCCTCCAGCTGTGGTGGAACTACAAATCCCATGAGGCATTGCAAGATTCTCACAGCCACAGACATGACTCCCGAAGAGAGATGCATCATGGGATTTGTAGTTTCACCACAGCTGGAGGGCCGGAGGTTTGAGACTACTGTGTTACAGGCAATAGAAAACATCCGAGTCACCAATGAACAATATGGAATATTGATGAAGACACCTTTCCTCCCCACAATGCAGACCAGAAAAAAAAAAACAAATTGGGACCCGACCTTTTATATGACCACACATTCAGTTTAGAATTTAAAGTGTATATTAGGCAAATAGGGTGGCATAGGCAGAGGTGCGTTTTTTTTGTTTTTTTTGTTTTTTTAAAACCTCCATCTAAAGAGCAACTTTAATCTTGGTCTTGAAATAAGCTCCCTAATCCTTATACCCTCTCCCTATAGTAAAGAAAAACAAAGAAAAACCCCTAACACTTGTAATAAGTCAGTCTTACAATGCCTACAGTACGTGAGTAGACTTGGAAAATCTGGAGATTTAAGAAGCCACTTAAGAATTCAGTCTAAAGTGGGGTACACACTGAGCGAATTTCCTGCTCAATCGGCCAAAATTCACTCCATTGGTGACACTATTCCTTCAGCAGAAGTCAATCATTAGATCAACTTTTGCCGAAAGAATATGCTGGAAATCTACGGCCGAACAGAGTTTGCCGCCAAATAGCTGGCTACCATCAGAATCCAATAGAAGCAGAGGGGGATTAATCTATCCATGCTGTTCAGCATGGATGGAGTAATATGTTATTTTCTTAAGGGTCCTTTCACAATGGCTGAGTCCATTACGCTAAGAAGTGGATCCGTGAACAGACCCTCTGCTGAATCTGAGCCAAACAGAACAGATGTCACTTTTATGGCATCCATATGACCAAGTTTACTCTACACATCTGAACAGATCCATGTCAAGTCTATGAGCTTCTGCCCAGATCCGCGTAAAAAAAAAAACTGACAGGCAGATCTGGTCGTGTAAAAGGTGCATAACTGTGACCATCAAAAATTCATGTGTTTCAGGGAAACTGCTCCTCTAACGCTTGTAACATGAACTAAATGTTTTTGATTACAAATAGTTACTATATACAGTGGGGCAGCCTTTCCCAGCCAGGGTGCTGGCTGCAAGGGGTACCTTGAAATTTTTGCACAGGATCCTTCCTTCCAAGTGACACAAGAGAAGGGGGGGTTGGAGAGGGGACGACCCTGCAAAAGGGGTGGGCGGAGAGGGGACACCCCCTGCGAAAAGGGGTGGGCGGAGAGGGGACACCCCTGTGAAAAGGGGTGGGCGGAGAGGGGACACCCCTGCGAAAAGGGGTGGGCAGAGAGGGGACACCCCTGCGAAAAGGGGTGGGCGGAGAGGGCACACCCCTGCGAAAAGGGGTGGGCGGAGAGGGCACACCCCTGCGAAAAGGGGTGGGCGGAGAGGGCACACCCCTGCGAAAAGGGGTGGGCGGAGAAAAGGGCTCCTGATGTGAAGCGAGAACCTCTTTTCTTGTATTCTTGGTGGGGTCCCCCCTTAATTCATACCAGACACCCATCTGGGATAAGGGTCTGGTATGGATTTTGGAGGGTCCTTTTTTACATTTCATTGTTTACATTTTACACTGGGGCGTCTCCAGATTTTGCATATTTTCAAACCATGCCATGACTGAAAAGGTTGAGACTCGCTGATAGAGGCATTAGAAACATGCAGACACAGAAATCAGCCAATTCAACAGGCTTCAGTCACATTAGGACAAGTAACACTGATTTGGCTGTCTTCAGAGCACCTCTCCAAATACATCCCAGCTAATGCACTGAAAATGAAGTCTGTTTTCCGAACAGTAAGCAGTGCACAACCACCAGATTCAGCATTCATGCCAAAGGCCACCATATGAATTACGTTTAGTCTGAAAGAAGGCAGCGTGCACAAGAATGCCCCGAGGTGTGCAAGTACTATTTAAAGTTCATCTCTTAAAAGAGATATCAAAATAGATTAATTCTGAGTACGGGTCATCGTCTGCTAGCAAACTTCGCACTGAAAATGAAAGGCTAATTAAAAACACGTTTTACAAACCCAAATACAGGCAATAAAAACGTCAGCTGTTCATGCAAAATAGACAAACCTGACCCGGATAAACTGGGTCAGGCTGACAGCTCCATCTAGACCAGCAATACACTTTTACTTCTGGCATTCCAGTTAAAATATCTTCTGACTGGTGAAATATAAAGCCATTTTCATGTCTAGTAACCACCTGGAAAATGACACATTATTCCCTGTAGAGTCATGCTTGTCGAGTATGGTTGGAGCACTTAAAACAGCTCAACGGCAAGTGACAAAAGGGCGTAGTAACAGCAATGTAAAAATGCAAAACAATTACATTTAAAAGGGATTCAATGGTCATAAACTAAAATAAATTTGTATTTCTATACAGACTTTCCATTGGTTCTGACCCACTCCTAATAACCATATTGATCTAGAAGTTTGTTCTTATTAAAGATGGCCTTAGGATGTACTTCAAGGCACTGACACAATTTCACTCAGCCCGGTAAATATGCACTTCCTTGTGTCAGAATTCTCATTGAGCCTGCCTTCTGAACCTTAGCTTAATGTCTGCACAATGCAACATTATCAATTCTTGCTGGAAGCAATGCATGGTGGGATATGGGAGTAATTGAGCAGCAGGGAAAGAGATGCAAAGCACACAGGGAATGCATGAAGTTATGAAAGTGATGGGCAGACGGAAGGCAGCACTTACTACATAAAAGGATTTTTTTTTTTAAAGCAACCTTTGATTTGATCAGAAACAACTCTAGTATGTAATGCTACTACAATGCTGATGTTCTAACAGGATAGTGCATACTGGGACTTTCCATCTCCTTTAACCTCCCTGGCGGTAATCCAAAGTGTGGCTCGGGGTTAATTCTCAGTCCCCAAAGCGGTAACCTCAGGAGGCACATTTGGGATTACACTGTAGTAACAATTACCTTGTCCCTCAGAGACCCGCTGTGTCCTCCTGCCGGCATCCGTCTTCCGGGTTCTTTCCCTGAGAGCGCTGGCATCGCAGGGGGCGGAACCGGTGGGAAAGTCAAAAGTAAAAAAAAAAGAAAAAATACTGGTATAATCAGACCGCCAGGGAGGTTACAGTCCATCTCTGACTAAAAATGAAACCCAGGCTATGCCTCCCTTCCACCCTCATCGATTTTGACTTTTCTTTTCTTTCCTATTTGCTGCAGAGATACGCTCACCAAAGTCCGCTGTCCGGGTCCCTGGCTGGTAACGTTGTCCACCTTTTCACAGGTGGACAACGTAAATCAGTTTTTAAATAGGCAAAATTTGTTTGCAAAACGCATTTAGATACAATATCACTAACAAAGAAAGCAGTAACAATGCCCATCTCACCCCTTTAAAACAGCCCCCTTTATTCTCTGAGAATTAACTCAGCCATAAAGACATATGCACCGAAACCCAACTAGCATGGGAAGGGTTAGAATTTTCCACCACAGCACACTGTGAAATAACACTAAATGGATTTCAATGTCAGCAGAATCTGTACCCAAGACACCAGGATTATTTGATCCCCTCTATCGAGCCCCACCCTTTGCAAAACAAATCAGAATGTAGTGTGACTGGAAAATGAACGGTTTTAAATTAAATATTGATTGAACGAAGGTTGCAGTTTTTTTTGGAGGTCCCAGATTTGACATTTCACATAATAATCACAGCATCCAAGTTGGAGGCTTAAGCTCATAAGAAGTCTGAAAAATGCTATTCAGCAAGTGTGACAAACTCCTGGAGCAATAACCTGTGGGAAACGACAATTAAATGAATATTGGATTTGCTCTGATTACCTAGTTCGCACCTGGGACACTTAAACCAGTATGTGCTGTAAACTGTTTACAAAGCCATCTACCTATGCACTGGTCAGCTTAGCCATCTAACACACCGATGTATCAAAACCGCACAAGCCATGTAGCCGGATTTATCATCATGCAATACATATGTGGCATATTGAGTGGTAACATATGTGATAGACAATGCATTAAAGCTCAGCTACGGGAGAAGCAAATATTGTCCAAATACAAGAGGCATTCATACTCCTACTTTGCCTTCTCCTCCTGCCAGCATGTTCTTTGTTGGCACATGAAGACATAGCATTCTCACAGATCAACTCAGATCAGCAAATATTGTCTAAATACAAGAGCCATGTGTATTCTTCCTTGAATCTTGGTGTGTTTTGTGTATTTCTTCCCGATCTGTGCAGAAATTCAGTGTGAAACAGCATCTGTGCAGGTGCTTCCTGTAATAAAGACTGGTAACTCATGCTCTGTCCTTGTGCAGGGTGACAGGTCTTGTATCCGCCCCCTCCTGTAGTTTTCTGCAGGCCGCCTATAGTGCAGGGGTGGGCAATGTCATCCCTTCAACTGTGCTTTAACTACAAATGACAAATGCCACCATGCCATTGGAAGTCATGCCTATGGCTGTGAGACTTGCAATGGCTCATGGGACAGGAGGCACGGAAGGCTCCTGATGTGAAGGGTCACCCAAATATAATGAGGGGAATCCTGAATTGAAGGGGGAACTTCAATGTGAATTTTTTGTGTTTTTGCATGTGGTGCCCCCTTAAAACCCATTGCATGTGGTGCCATGAGATTTGTCATACTTTTAAAAGGGTGACGTGACTGAAAAAAGGTTGCAGGACGCTGCTATAGCTAGTAGTTAATCACATTCAGCTGGACTTGCCCTGTAAACTTACAGATCAAGTCCAGTTGAATGTGACGGACTAGTACTAGCTATTAACAGTCCTCTAATTTTATGTGACCGGAAATGCCCTTTACAACCATTACTTGTCAAAATCCCACTCACTTTCCAACCAGAGGTCCTGGCAACCGTCACTAGCCCATTGTGGATAAAATTACCAATCTAAGAAATTGTAATTAATCTAGGAAATACAAAAAAAATGTACCTGTCCTATGCTATCAGCACTATGGACAGCGCTTAAAATGCAGCTTCTTGCCATTTATTGATAAATTGTGTGTACTGTGCTACTGCTCATAAACGTGCATAAACTTGCATAAACTTCCAAACAGTGTAAATTTTCAAACATAATAATCAATATGACAATATTCAATAATAGTTCTAGGTATAAAGTGCTTTTGTGCAAAATCCATAACGTGACAATGATCCTCTGAAATAAAGTGCTCCAGGCTCCCGATGTGTTAAGGTAACTCACCAGAGATCCATGACAATATAACTCAATGGTCGATAAACTTAATTTTGGTGAGTGTCTTTCATAGATGGGATATTCACTCTTCTGATTAAACAAATCCTCCTTTTCGTATTACACGGCAGGTGCCCCTCACTCAGCGAGGGGAGAAATCCAATATAGAAGAGAAATAAATGCGCCAAATGGTGAAGTACGTAAAAAAAAAAAAGGTACCTTTTTTACATACTTCACCATTTGGCGCATTTATTCCTCCAATATAGAAGAGGAATAAATGCGTCAAATGGCGATGTAAAAAAAAAGGCACTTTTTGAACGTACTTCACCATTTGGCGCATTTATTCCTCTTCTATATTGGATTTCTCCCCTCGCTGAGTGAGGGGCACCTGCCGTGTAATACGAAAATGAGGATTTGTTTCATCAGAAGAGTGAATATCCCATCTATGAAAGACACTCACCAAAATTAAGTTTATCGACCATTGAGTTATATTGTCATGGATCTCTGGTGAGTGTGTTCTCAGTTACCTTAACACATCGGGAGTCTGGAGCACTTTATTTCAGAGGATCATTGTCACATTGTGGATTTTGCACAAAAGCACTTTATACCTAAAACTATTATTGAATGATTATTATGTTTGAAAATTTATGTTTATAAAAATGTACACATTGTTTGGAAGTTTATGCACGTTTATGAGCAGTAGCACAGTGCACACGATTTATCAATTCACTTATTTATAGCACAGCAGCTGACACTAGTGTAATCATTGGATTTAAATACTTTAGGGGAATATTTATCACACACACACACCATTTATTGTAAGACAGCAATTAATTAAAATGAATGGTACTTTTGCTGTAATAGTAGTTATTTTCACATACAAAAAAAAAAAAAAAAAACTTTCATGGTTTAATGTCAACATTCAGAAGCCATCGCTGCAAAAAGGTTTTCTTTTTTAGATCTTCGTTAACCAATCCTTCAACAGCAGACCTTACATTACGGCATAGGTGGTCAAATGCAGTCATTTTACAGAATTAACGCGCTCTTGACATTTCAAAAGGTGATGAGCAGCGAAGACAGAAAAGATGACATTACTTTAACATGCAGCAAAACTCGCTGATGTGAGCGTCTAATCACAACTATAGGTCAGAGTAAAAACCAAAAAACATTTCTGATTGTTCGCTATGGTTTACTGGATATTCAAATTGCTGTGTTAAAATAAAAGCTAACCCACCATCCACCATGTGTTATTTGCAATAACACTTATTTTCGGATATCATTCCTATAAAAAATAATCATTATGGTGAATCATGGCTGGAGCCAATGCCCCTTAAAAACTACATCTGGCTCCTACCTTTTGAGGTTCTCTCTAGTTGTTGTCAATGGAGTTGGCTCCTAAAAGAATGATAAGGTCTCCTGGATTGGACACAATAGCTCCTGACTTCCATATTAATTTGTCCACCCTTGTAAACAGCAATTGCTTCAAAGTAATAAATTGAACACATGGCTTCTCTGCCAACGAGCCATATGCTGTATTACATGCTAATCTGAAGTGTGCGGAATGGTAGTATGCATGGTGGGCTTGTTCACACCACTGACAGTGCGTTCCAGCAGGGCTAGCTGCTGGAAGCACTGCATCGCATCCTGGCTGTCTTCCGCGTTCAGGTGCTAGAGGGGGCGTGGCAGTGTATTGAAGTCAATGGCCCGGCACCCACGACCATGCCCGCACCAGAGTGCGCGGCACAATGCCCGCAGCACTAAACTGACAATCAAATCGCACTCCAAATCTCCTGAGACTAGCAGTCAGAGTCAGCAGTACCATAGATTCAAAATGCAGATAAACAGCCATGAGGCTGTAGGTACATTAGTGCTTAGGTACACTCATAACCAGGAAGAGCACCTTCTATTTTTCAGAGGAATTCCAGACAAGGTCAATCTTTCAGGGTGTTGCTTAGGCACAATAAACATTTCTTTATGTTCCCTATAGCAGCGAAAAGCTTTACCTTTTTACAAGGTTAGGTCTACTAACACTCGAGATTAGGTCCACTAAATAGCTTCCACTAGATTTACAAGAAGCACTTAAACTGACCTTCACCTAAAAATGTTGGCTGCCTAGTTGTCATGCTGGCTTCATGCCTTGTCAATGATACAGGAAAACATTTTTATTGGTGTGGCTGGAATGCCTCGTCTGTATATATCTCAATGGTCAGTAACTTAAAGCCAGAGAAGCAACATGACAGCCAGTCACAATCATCGACAAAGGGGGCAACCCACATATTTCTCTCATGAATATACTCAGGGTAGTGGGAGAGGCTCCTCCTTATTGCAGCGCATGGATTTCATTTACAGATTTACCCTGTTGCACTAACTACTGGTGCAATTTGGCAATATGGTAGAACCATAACTGCTTCTCTGGTTGGATTCCAAGGCAGATAATCTACTCTGGATTACAAGAGGGTGTTGGAGATGGGCAACCACTCATTACATGGATAAGCCCTAGTCAAATAAGGGATATTTATGCTACTTGGAAAGCTCCTTCAGGCTAAAGCCATGCTTGGGGCACAATGAATGGAGGCACATGCTTTCACTCAATAGATATGACTAACTAGGCCAGTAGGCTGAATGTAGGGCTGGATCCCAGGAGCCAGGTAGCCAATGGTCCTTAAAAATTACAGCTAGCGCTTAACTTTTGAGGCTTACTTTAGATGCTGTCAAAAGAGTTGGCTAAGTAAAATCCTGCTGACCACTGGCTCCTGAATTCCATATTCATTTGTCCACCTATGGGCTAAAGAATCGCATTATACCAAAAATGTCATGAATCAATGATTCATATGTATATACAAAAGACATCTACCCTTTTCTCTAAAGGAATTTGAATTTTAAGAAACAACCTTAAGTGACATGTATTCCACACAAGCTTGTTGAAGGGGCGGAACTGGGGCTGAAGTGCAATAAAGTTTGCTCTGCTTGGATTCCTCTCAGTACAGATAGCTATTCATGACACGGGGAACATTACAAGATCAACATTCACCATGTCACAGAGAAAAGAAAAAAAAACACGCCAAGCTTCAATTTATAATCAGACATTTTAAAAGGGAAAATTTTCCAACACCTTGTCAAGTTGAATTCAATATTCGCATATTAAAGCAAGTCCCTTAACCTTAATACCTGGATGGCAGCAGACATGTAACAGGCAAAGTCCAAAACAGTGCAATGTCAGAATAGCCAAACAGTGGCTGCAGCAAATTCACTAAAAAATGCATTGTTCAGCCAAGAATCTTTGGACTTGCTCTTTTGACAAAAGTCAATCAAAAAACAAAAACCTTCTTGAATAGGTTTGGTGTAGGAGGGATGACAGGGCCACACAGTGGTCACATTGTGGATGAGTAAGCAGGACTGCATTTTATTAAAACAATGTGCCCAGAGCAGAAATTTAAAGAGGGAAGTAATTTAGGTGTTTCCCATAACCATATTAAGGGGCCCATTTTCTATTAAAGCAGCCAACTAGGGCTGCAGCTAACGATTATTTTCAAAATCGGTTAGCCGATTAAGTTCGATTAAAAAAAAAAAAAGGCTCCAGTGATGGGACTACTAGTTTGTATTGAGATTGTAGTCCATCACGGGAGCAAGCTTGGAGCAGTGGAAGTTTAAAAAAAAAAGTGTGGAGTGCAATATAGTACATTATACAGCAGCTATAGAGGAATACAACAAATCACAGCAATAGTACATTATACTATATTGTACTATTGCTGGGATTTGTAGCCCTCTATAATTGCTGGTATTCTGCCATTGCGCTGTATAATGATTTATTGCTGGGATCTGATATATTCCTCTATAGCTGGTGTTGTTGGAGATGACGGGTATGATGGTGGAATGGAGTGCAGGAATAGAACGTATATGATGGTGGAATGGGGTGCAGAGGACGGGTATGATGGTCGAATGGAGTGCAGCGATGGAGAGGATGAGTATGATGGTGGAATGGGGTGCAGAGGACGGGTAAGATGGAATGGGGTGCAGGGATGGAGAGGACGGGTATGACGTTGGAATGGAGTGCAGGGAAGGAGAGGATGGGTATGATGGTGGAATGGGGTGCAGAGAACAGGTATGATGGTGGAATGGTGTGCAGAGGACGGGTATGATGGTGGGATGGGGTGCAGGGATAGAGAGGATGGGTATGATGGTGGAATAGGGTGCAGAAGATGGGTATGATGGTGTATTGGGGTGTACGGTGTCGGGTCTCCGGGTTCCAGGCTCCGGGCACTTGTCTGAACATTCCCTCCCCCTCCATGTCTGCTTTCTGCTGAACTCCTTGAACTTGGTGTAGGGATTGAAGACACTCATGCTGGGCTGCTCCCTCTCCCCATCCTCTGGGTCCCCCATCCGCAGCCACCGGTTCAGCCTGGATGCCAGCTCGTCCCCAGGCATTGTCTCCGTCCCCCGGGTGACACCTGTCACACTCACATCCCCAGCACCCGTCGTGACCGCAGCGGCCTGGCTAGATGTAAGGAGCGCCGGGATTGGAGGAGAGCCAGGGGCTGAACCACGGAGTGTGCGGTGGGCGTGGCGTGCACAGCTTGTGTGTGGAGCGGCAAACAGGCAATTTAATAGATAGCCAACATTTTCCATCGTCTATTTTAATCGACTACATCGAATAGTTGTTGCAACTCTACAGCCAACTGCTTAACAAAGCAACAGCCCTCCCACAGCATTTTGCATTTACAGCAGTGCAAAAAATGTATGCTACCAGAAAATGCAAGGCGTTCTCATGAGCACAACCAAAGTCAATCAGAAAACAGCTTCCAGCAGAAATAAAATAGACTCACGGCTCATTTGCACTATAGTTGCACAGAAAAAGTGCACAAACCATAAAGACAAAATGTTTTTCTATGTATTTTCTTGGTACTTGATGTTATGCCTTTGCTGCCCATTAACTGCATCTGGCTGTTTTCGAGAAACGTGTCCTACTAGCTTCAATTGGAAACACATGATTTAAACACATTCACGCAGAGCACAGACGGCACTAAAATGCAACAAGAGCAGCAGAAATGTGTCATCTTTCCCATCATTATATAGGCAAACAACATGTAGCAAATGTGGCTTTCCTATCCCTGTGCATTTCCTCATGTCATGTAGGATGAAGAGTACAGATAAAATCGTGTACATGGCATTCATTGAGCTTTGTAGCTCATATTTAGTTTACCAATTTGTATTGAGATTGTAGTCCATCATAGGAGTGAGCTTGGAGCGGTGACTACTTTACAACACACACAGGGACCATGGGAAACAAAAGTAGCCAGTGGCGGACCTAATAACCAAAGGACCATGGTGCAAGATTTTATCTTGGGCCCCCCTCCCAAGATGGGGGGAGGGGGCGCGGATCACTTTGGCCCCCGCCCCCCCCAGCAGTCTCTAATGTTGCAGTAGCGTGCTGGACTTACCCGAGACCCTGCAGAGCACACCATAGATCCTGCATAGCCCACCTGAGACTCTCTATGGTGGGCTCTGCAGGGTCCCAGGTGGTCTGGTCGTCTGGATCCCTTTCCCTGTACCTCCTCCCAACTCTTACCTCCTGCTGCTGCTGCTGGGGCCCGGCCTCCTCCACCCCCTCCCGTCACCTCTGCCATGCCGCCCCGGTACAGTTGATACCCATGTAAGAGGCCCCCCAGACCCCTCACATGGGTACTGGCCATACCCCCCTGATGGCGGTGTTCTATCAAAGGTTGCGACTGGGTTAGAATGTGTGACCGGTGACGTGGTCACACGTTTTAACGTAATCCTGCCCAGTTTTTCGGCGGTGGAATGTGTGACCGCCAATAGGTGAAGCATTCCAGCGCTTTCCGAGCTGTTCCATGGCAGATAGGCATCGCAAATCGCAAGTGCAGGAGAACCGATCTGCCCTAAAACAGCTGATCGGTCCTGAAATGTCACTTCTCTCCGACTGCGATCTCACATTCCACCGCACTCAAAGTCGGATAGAAGTGACATTTCAGGACCGATCAGTTGTTTCAGGGCAGATTGGTTCTCCTGCACATGCGATTTGCGATGCCGAGCTGCCCTGGAACAGCGAAGAAAGCGTTGGTATTCTTCACCTATTCCACCACCTAAAAACTGGGCGAGATTATGTTAAAATGTGTGACCACGTCACTGGTCACACATTCTAACGTAGTCTCAAACTTTGATAGAGCACATGACTACCTGTAACCATTTAACCAGAGAAATAGATTATAATAGGGAACATTACAGTGTAATATTCCCCATTATAATCCACTTGTCTGATTACATGAAATACATGAAATAGCTGTACATAAATACATAAAATAGCAGTACACAACTACTATCCCCCCCCTCTCCCCAGTGCTCGGACTTACCCAGCCAGAGGACCGCAGCCAGGGAGTTTCGATCTGAGCACTGCAGGGGGCGGGGCATGTGACACACACAAGCCTCCTGTGACTCCCCTCCCACCGCCTGTTACTATGGACGCGGCTGGGAGGGGAGTCACAGGACCCGCCCCCTCACTGAGAAGCCCATTGGCAGTGCGGGGCCTCGTTGTTCAAACACCGGGACCTATCACTGCCAACAAAATCAGGACCGGACCCCACTGAGGCTGTGGGGGAGCCCAGGACCGGACCCCACTGGGCCCGCCCACAGCCACAGGCCCTGCGGTTGTTCCACCACTGAAAGTAGCCACCCTCCAGAAGGGACAGTGTCAGCAGTGCACTAATTTAGAGATGATTTGAGGATCTACAGCGGAGTCATACACAGGTGAGCTACAATTTTGTTTTGGATTGCAAGCAGTTAATCGAATAAAAATAGTCAACTATTCTTTATTATCGACTAGTTGGTTGGATTCCGTAAGCGCTCTCTTCCACGCTGGGAGGAGGACACAGCAAGCAGTGGGCAGGTGCAACAGCCAGCCTGCTATTTGCTATTGCACCAGCCCACTACCTGCTGTATTTACATTCAGCTGCCATCTGTAGAATCTTGCCACTGGCAGCTGTCATTCCCAGGTGGAAGCTATTCGAGTGCCAGGTGCTTACAATACAAATAAACAACAAAAAAATTATAAAAAGGGCCCGACATTCTGCTGCAGAAGGTGTGCTGCAGTGCCAATGGCACTCTAAATGCGCCTCCCACCCACAGAGGGATCGCCCGCAGTGATACGCACGGTACCGCAATGCCGTGCGTTCCAGTGCAGTGCGATTGCTAAAAATAGTGCATGCCATTTTATTCTGCAGTAAACTTTGTTTGCAACACTGTATCCGTGTATTGTCTTCTAAATTACGGATGGTATCTACAGTAAACTCCCAGTTACCCAGTACCATGGGGATTGGTAGATGCCGGATAACCAATTTCTGGTTGCTTGTGTTATTAGTAACTCTCGAGCACCCAGAAATTGGTTATTAACAAACCCCCCGCCCCATTCATCCACTAGATTCTGCTATTGGCTATTTCAAAATTGCCACAGCCAATAGCAGGCTGGCTATTGCACACACCCACTGCCTGTTTACATTCACCTGCCAGCTGTGGAATCTAGCCGTCGGCCACAGCAAAGTGTAAAAGAGAATTTTTTTTTCTGGCTGCTCGAGAGTTCTGGTTGCTTGAATGCCCGATAATGGGGAGTTTACTGTACTTATGGATCAAAAAAATAAAATCGGCCAACTAATCGATATATGAAAATTAGTTGCAGCCTTAATTTTGGTAATAGTTAAGGTACTTGAAGGCATTTTTAAGATTTAACACGCAAGTTTAGTGTCACTTAAGCTTTTGTTTTTTCAGTTAGACAATCGTATACATTTTTATCACACTGAAAGTAAATATTTTTTTGATCTCAGAATACATACAACTTTTAGCAATGTGATTATTCTACACAATGCAAGCCGGTGGCCCAACTTCACTCCTCTGGTCTTTATCTTTTCGCTGGGACATTATTTCTAAGATGAACAGAATACAAGCAATCATCAAACACCACCAAGATTGACCGTCTGGATAACTACCAGCACCCCTGAAATCAGATCACCTCCATCAATTATTGCTTGATTCTAAAAGTGTGCATGTCATACAAATGTCATAACTTCACACTGCAAACTAATCCTAACCGAAATGAGAGCAAATATATAGTTAAAGGGACACTAAAGAAGGTAAATCTTAAAAATACATTCAGATACCTTAACTATTAACAATAATGGACCTTATTTGTGTATCACTCGGCTGTAAATCCTCAAATCTCTGAATTGGTGCTGACACTGTCCTTCCTTCTGCAGGGTGACTACTTTTGTTCCCCATGGTCCCTGTGTGTGTTGCAAAGTAGTCATCGCTCCAAGCTCACTCCCGTGATAGACTACAATCTCATTTAGTTTACTCATTTGTATGGAGATTGTAGTCTATCACGGGAGTGAGCTTGGAGCGATGACTACTTTGCAACACACACAGGGACCATGGGGAACAAAAGTAGTCACCCTGCAGAAGGAAGGACAGTGTCAGCACCAATTCAGAGATGATTGGAGAATCTACAGCCCAGTAATACACAAATAAGATATATTTTTGGTGATAGTTAAGGTACTTGAATGCATTTTTAAGATTTAACACCTGAGTTTAGTGTCACTTTAAAAGAATCTAAGTGGTGACAAAGGTGAACGTTTCTGAAAAAGCGAAACAAGGATGCCGAGCATGACAAAGGAACCAGCGGACTAAAAATACATAAAACTGCTAACGTGACACAAAGTAGACTTGGAGAACACAGATAAAGCTGCAGAAAAGAGGGAACGATCTCAGACGCACGTCTTAAATATCAGCACAATGTACCGAGCTTGAGGAATTAAATACTGAATGCAAATTGTCCATAAACCTCCCAAAAATCCCATTCATCAGCAAGAACTGAAGTGACATTTTACTGCTCATCATCCGCCGGTATCCAGAACCCACCAAGTACTAGAAGAGACCCACTTGTAGAAACTTCTCCAGAACAAAAAACAAACTGCAATAGTGATGGCAACATATGATATTGTATCCTGAATGGTAATACATGAATGTGTGTACAGTATGTGGGACTGATTATATATATAT
>NW_017307241.1:222246-245756 GCF_000935625.1 Nanorana parkeri | reverse complement strand
GCACTGCCGACTTGTAAATCCATGATGCAGCTTTACTTTAAATGCAATATCGTACACCCATTATATGGATATATCTATATATATCTATATATATCTATATATTTATTTATTTATATTACACACACACATATATATATACATACATACATACACACAGCATAAAGTGCCCCTGAGTTGGGGAACGCTATGCTGTACCATGCAATCTGCTGGACTGTGACTGGGGGAATAGGAGCAAGGAACTTCCAGTGTGCCCACCTTGCCAAGGTTCAGGTAGACGTACTTAAAACTCTAACTTGAAATTCAGCAACTGAACAAATGACCGGATCCATCACCCATGAGCAAAGGAAAACATACAACCAAAAGCCACATACGAGTGAATGTTTGTATTCTCAAATGTTAAGGACACACACATTTATATATACACACATCATACATATATTTATATAAATACACACACACATTTAATACACACACATATTACATACACACCATCAATTAAATTAAGCAACTGAACAAATGACCGGATCCATCACCCATGTGCAAAGGAAAACATACAAATCAAAAGCCACATACAACTGAATGTTTGTATTGCCAAATGTTAAGGACACACACACATTTATATAAATATATACATATATTTATATGAATACACACACACACACATAAATATACACACTCCACCAATTAAATTCAGCAACTGAACATGCCCCATGATCTCAGCTGATAAAACACTCCATACTGTAAGGATCAAACTTTTCTCCCCCCACATCATGACAAGCACTAAACCCGATCTAGTATCACTGTAAGAACAGACATTGGAGGAAGTTTTTGAAAACATGTGTCGGAGGAGAGAAGAGTGTCAGCTCCTGAGATCACATTTATCAGAGTTGTTCTGTCGCCTCCAGGGTGAATAGTGACTACACTACTGCAATGTCAGCCTCATTCTATGGTCACCGTGCTGTGTGGTGTAGGTCTCCATACACACAGCCGATGCCAGGACACACACGAATCTACCCCACTCCCCCCTTGCAGTGCCCCGGAGTTGGAGAACGCTATACTGTAACATGCGATCTGCTGGACTGTGACTGGGGGGGATAGGAACAAGGAACTTCCAGTGTGCCCACCTTGCCGAGGTTCAGGTAGCCGTACTTGTCAGCCAGCTGCGCCGCCACCTCCGTTCCCCCGGGCACTCGCACAGCCCAATGGTTGGAGTAGACGGTGCGGGGAACGGGCGCCAGGCAGGCGGGCAGCAGTAGCAGGAGGAGCGGTCCGGTCAGAAGTAGCATGTTGGGAGGAAGCGGAAAGTCGCGGGGTCCGCTGCCCGCTCGCAGGGCGCTCTATGCGGACAGACTACGATCAACTTCCCGGCACTGTACATCTGCTGAACGGCGCGCTCCTCCAGCTGCTACTTGTCTACTCGTCAGCCAATCAGGAGTCCGACCTGCGCACGGTAAGACAGAGAGGGCGGGGTTTGTGTTGGGGCGTGACCAGTGAGCTCGTGAGTGGGAGGGGTAGGCGGCTGCGGCCCTGGGGGAGCTGTGCGGAGTGGTCCGGGGGTATGGTAGATGATGATGATGTGCATATTAAAGAGGACCTGTCACCATCAGAGCCAGATCTATAGGGGGGTAAAGAGAGGAATTAACCAGTCCACCTTTATACAAAAATATAACTCAAGGATACGTTTCTTTTATTAGAATTTACCATACATCATAATTTGCCTGCCATCATCTGTAAAAGTTTTCGCTCTGATATATTGCAGCCGTTTTATATTAATTTTTGCTGCTCAAGTGAACCATGCATGGCGTGCTTACAATCCTAAAGAAGGTCCCCTCATGATTGCTTGTGTGCGAGCCACCTCATGATGATGCTGAGCTACACATTTTTATCATTACTATTTATTATTACAGGTATTTATTTAGCACCAACACTTTACGCAGTGCTTTACATTCCTGAGTTGTTGCACCATGGGCCTCTGGTTGTACTTACCCCCTGGGCCAAACGTTGCCAGTCAACCCCTGGCAGGGACTGATGTGAATGTGCACTATGCACATTCACATCAGTCCCTGCCAGGGGTTGACTGGCAACGTTTGGCACTATGCACATTCACATCAGTCCCTGCCAGGGGTTGACTGGCAACGTTTGGCCCAGGGGGTAAGTACAACCAGAGGCCCATGGTGCAACTACTCGGCCCCCCTTCGGCAGCTCAATGAATAACCGCCTCGCTGATAAAGGAGTACTCTGTATGTCATGAGGGGGTATCCCACTGTTAGATAGCGGCTCCCGGCCGCCCGGGTGAGAAACACTTTCTCCCGGAAAGGTTTACTCTGCTCAGTTTTTTTCTTTTTTTTTTCTTTTCTGACATTGGGGCCGTCAGTTGCCGTCAGAATAAATAAAATAAAAAAACACCATAGGAATGCATAGCTAGATTCCTATTGGCTATTTCACTTTGCAATAGCCAATAGCAAACTAGCTATTGCACCCGCCCACTGCTGCTGTCAATAAGCAAAGGGGGACCTGAAGTTCTCCATCAGGTCCTCTTCTAGTGATTGAAAGCAGCAGAGGGTGGGTGCAATAGCCAGCTTGCTTTTGGATATTACAAATTGAAATAGCCAATCGGAATCTAGCTATGCATTCCTATGGTGTTTGTTTTTTTTTTTATTCTAAAGGCAGCAGCTGTCAGAATACTAAAAAAAAACAACAAAAAAACCTGCAGATAGCAAAGAAGCTATTGCTTCCTGTGCTATCTGCCATCATTTCAGGTGGGTGCTCTCATGTCTGAAGCTGACAGCTTTTTCTCCTTTCAGATCGGCATCTAACAGGTTGCACAGCCGGGAAATCCTCCACGCTGTGTAACCTGTCACGGAGCCTCAGCGGTGAGGAGCAAGTGAGGGACAGGGAGGCTCCTTCTTGTCTCCTCCCTTCCTCCTTTACACTAGCTTGGGGGACAGGTTGGGTGGGGGTGGAGCTTCAGCTGGCAGGAGGCGGAGCTTTGGCGGCGGAATGCCTCACCCCGAGCAAGAGGTACCGCACGTCACTGATCCCAGCATATACTGTATACTGGGATCAACTGTCACTCAGGGCCATCAGAAGCCCCGCACATCTAATAAGAGTTGTCATTAAATGCTTCTGAGAAACAGCATTTAGTAACAGCTCTGTACATGCTGAGATCTTATTGATCCCAGCATGTATGGCCTGCCTAAGAGTGATAGGAGTGTGATTGTTAACAGTATAAGTATGAAGAAGTCACTCGCACTCCAGCTCAAGTTCAGTCAATATTTTATTGGCCTCTGTGATGTCACAACATGGCGACGTTTCTGAACCCGTTTGGTCGCGATGCCTCACCAGTGACAAGCAAGTGAGGGGCAGGGAGACAGAGGTCAGAGGTGTAATGAAGAGTACGGAGATCAGCAGTGTGATGCACAGTACAGAGGTCAACAGTGCTGTGCACAGTGCAGAGGTCAGCGGTGTGCCACACAGTACAGAGATCAGCAATGTATCCTGCAGTAATTATTGTGCGCACAGTTCTGTTTAATGGTTGGATGCAAAGCCATCCTAAACAACATACCCTCCTTCACACATGCCCCGATTTCCTTTATTGTATTGTTTTGGACCTCTTATGGATGCTCAAAAGCATTTGTCCAATGTCTGTGTACTTGCTTTTGTTAATTCTTAAACAATAAGAACTTACTTGTGGGGGAAAAAAACAGTATTTTTGCTTGCACATGATTGGCTGATGGAAATCAGCAGAGCTTCACCTCATTCACTAAGGAGAAACCTCCCCTGCTAATTGCCTTGCAGAGTGAACAGCCTATTTGCCTTTAGTAAATCAACCTCTGTATATCAATAATGATGGTTGAAGAGAACTCTTTTCAAATTATTATGGAAACTTTTATAAAAGGATAACTTATACCTGAATCAAGAGACAACCTATTTTGAAGCAAGAGAAGTCAACAGATGGTTTGAGAAACCATTGAGTAAGAAATCTCTTGGTGTCACGTAGCTGATCTGTCTGAATGATAGCTCTCCACTTCAGTTCACTCTACGATGCGTAATACATTTGAAATAATGCCATAAAACATTTGGTGTACAGGAAACTTTTTCTGTGTTTTTTTTCTCCATTTAATGAACACTTTATCACTTTTCAGTTGCTGTTTTAAGTAAATATGCTGTTTTCCGGCAGAGTAAATCTTGTTCTTTTTTAAATGCTGCACCATGAAGATTATGAATTATGTATACGTATTACATTTTGTTATTTGATTTTCACACAAAGCGGCAGAACTGCCAGTTGTTTTTATTGGCTGGCAAGCTTTATGTCTGGAAATCTGGGGTATTGTCTAGAAGAGGGAAGACAACTGATAGCTGTCTGGATGTTGTGTGCAAGAAATAAAGCTTAAAGAAGATTAAACATTAGATGTGATTCCCTCTAATTTTTCTCGAGTTAATGATGTGTGAACATATGCAACATATGCAAATATATTTAGCTTTCTCGCTTGAATCTGCACTGCTGAAGTTTTCACGAGTCCAAACTATAGCAATATGTCTGGTTTGATGCATAATAATTCAGCAATACTGCAAGTTACATTATGTGCCTGTAGTTATTCAAAGATACAAATTATATATGTAGTCAGAAATACTCTGGCAAAATGTAAGAGGACGTTACTTTTATATCCATCAGGATCAGAATTTAGTTTTTATATATACACCGATTAGCCATAACATTATGACCACTAGTAGGTTCCCCTTTTCCCACCAAAACAGCCCTGACCCATCATAGTATGGAATGCACTAGACCTCTGAAGGTACTCTCTTGTTTCTGGCAACAAACCATTGGTAGCAGATTTTTTAAGTCCTGTAAGTTGCGAAGTGCGGCCTCCATGGATCAGACTTCTTTTTTCAGCACATCCCACTGATGCTCGATTAGGTTGAAATCTGGAGGCCAAGGCAATTCCTCAAACCTTTTGTTGTGTTTCTCAAACCATTCTTGAATCATTTTTGCAGTGCAGCAGGGCGTATTATCCTGCTGAAAGAGGCAATTGTCATCAGGGAATGCTGTGTCCATTTAGGGGGGGTAGATGGTACATGTCAAAGTAACATCCACATGAATGGCAGGACCCAAAGGTTCCCAGCAGAACTTTTCCCAAAGCATCACACTGCCTCCACTGACTTGCCTTCTTCCTGGTGCCATCTCTTCCCCAGATAAACGACACACATGCACCCGGCCATCCACATCCATACAGTCCCATATGCAACAAACTACAATGCATTCTGTGATCAGACACCTTTCTATTGGAACCAGCAATAACTTCTTGAGCAATTTGAGCTACAGTAGCTCTTCTATTGGATCAGACTACATGGGTAAGCCTTTGCTTCTCTTGTGTATCAATGAGCCTTGCCTGCCAATGACCCTGTCGCTGGTTCACCAGTTTTCATTCCTCAGACCACTTTTGGTAGGTTCTGACTACTGCAACCAGGAACATTACATAACAGCTACAGTTTTGGAGTTGCTCTAAAATCAGTTGTCTAGCCAGTACAATTTGGCCCTTGTCAAAGTTACTGAAATCCCCTTTTTTGCCTATTTTTTATGCTTCCAACACATCAAAGTCAGGGGCAAACTGTCCAATTGTTGCCTAATATATTCCACCCACTTCCCAGCGCCATTGTAACAAGATAATCAATGTTATTACTGAAAGTAAAAGTGAAAGGAAATCCCACATTTTGGGTTGTCATGTTGTTGAAATCGCCCATTGGGGACACTAGTTCTGGTCACACTGCTAACCACCAGGAATTTCCCTCACTTTGGAGGGATTGCCTCTCACTTCCTCTTGTGGCTATCAGACAGGAAGTAAAGGGAAATCTCTCCAATGGGACACAGATGTTTTTTGAAAATAAAAATGCTGACCGTGGTTATAAGGCTTCCTCGCTCTATCCAAATACTAAAAAAAAGTTTTGCTTGAAATTCTAATATAATGGTCAGTAAGGTCATTTTATTCAGCAGGGAAATGGTATGTAGGCCTTCTAAATTCTAGAAACAAAGAGTGAAAAAGTATGTTTCTAAGAGATAGAAATTGTATTAAAAAGTAATTTGCTTTGACAAGGTACTTAGAGTTAGGTTCTTCTAATCAGTCTGACATGACTTTCTGTTTATCAGGAAGTGCTACCAATTCTATTTCAAGTAGAAACACAGGCAGTCTTGCTTGAGTTAACTCCATACCAAGGAGAAAACATAGAATCATAGAAGAGTGACGGCAGAAAAAAACAAAGTGGTCCATTGCTATTGCTCATTTCTTGATTTTTGTTGTTGTTGCTTTTATTTAACTTTTTTTTTGTTTGAGTATGAATCTATATCCCAAGCACGTTTAAATCCACTTACTGTTGACTGACTCACTGTCTCTGCTGGAAGTCTGATCCAAGTATCAACTATTTCATCAGTAAATAAAAACTTTCTAAGGTTAGCTTTTACCTTTCCCTCTGCTAGTTTGAGGTCACATCCCTGTTTTCTTTTTCTTAACATTAAATTTAAAGTACTGTCCTCTTGAACCTTGTTTATACCCTTCATGTTTTTAAAGGTTTCAATTATGCCCCCGCCCCTTTCTATTCTTTCCCCAAGATTGCACGTATTAAGTTATTGCAGACTCTCCTGATATGTTTTATCCCTCAGGCCTTTCACCAGTTTTGTTGCCCATCCCTGGACTTGTTCTGTCTTATCAATATCTTCTTATAAGTGAGGTCTCCAGTATTGGACACATTATTCTAAATTAAGTGAAATATACTTATAGGGGAATCAGGACTTCCTTCCACCTGCTGGTGATCCCTCTAGTGATAACCAGGGCCGGTGCAAGGATTTTTGCCAACTCAGGCGAAGGTGCATTTTTCCGGCCAAGCCCCCCATCCCCCGCATGCACGCACCTACGCACGCCTACTTAATAATATAATCTACTGCTGGGACTTGTAGTCCTACAGAGGTGGTGCTATTCTGCATCGCTGTATTATCATTATACAGCAATGCAGAATACACCAGCTATGCAGGACAAGTCCCAGCAATACATTAAAAATGTAAATAATCATAACAGCTTTTTAGCCTTCCCCCTCTGCACGCGCCCCCGCACTGGCCTTACCTGACTCCTGCAGCAGGCACAGCTGCTTCATCCTTGGCGGCCAGGGGGTGGGACTGAGTGGAGAGGATCCGTCCTCTCCCAACTGGATATGTGAAGAATGTCTGCCTGGCGGTGCCTGCTGTGTCGGAGCAGGCCAGGCAGCCAAGTGACAGGCGCAGCTTCCTCTCTTTCACCGCACAGCCGCCCGTACATTCAGAGCGCGGTGGGGAAGGAGCGGCACTAACCGGAAGGGGGGGACAGCGTGAGGAAGCCTTGTGCCCTCTGCTTCCTCTCTGGGCCTCCCCCCGACAGGCGGAATGACAGGGCCCGGTTGCAATTGTGACCGCTGCGACCCTGGTAGTTCCGCCAGTGCTATCAATACCTGCTGCTTGGGACCAGGAGATAGTGACAGTGTGGGGAGAGTGAGTTACAAAAAAAACCACATGCTGCAGGCAACTTAGGCCTTGTTCACACCAAAAGCGTGTGCGTTCCAGAGCGGCAGCTGCTGGAACACAGCACGATCGCTGTGAAACTTCCGCCCGCGTTTGGGGCGGGAGGGGGCGTGGCGCCGCATTGTATTAAATGGCACAGCTTCCACGCCCCCCGGTTTGCAGTGTGATCGAACGCGTGGCAAAACTTTGCCAGCGTTGCGTTCCACTAGAAATGCAAAAAATAGGGCTTGCAAAGTTTTGCCACGCGTTCGATCACACTGCAAACCGGGGGGCGTGGAAGCTGTGCCATTTAATACAATGCGGCGCCACGCCCCCTCCCGCCCCAAAACGCGGGGGGGAAGTTTCTCTATAAACTGCTTATTTCATTTCACCAAGCTTGCCAAAATGAGTATCAGAATATTTCCCACTCGGATACAATGTTGCTGCATCCAGACCATTCAATAAATACAACAAATTCCCTTTTCTAGCCAAGTGCAGCCCTCAAACTCTCACAGTGTATGTTGCTTTTTATCCCATACGTGTGATGTAAAAACTGAGATACAGACTTTGACAGTTCACTTCTCTTCATTCCCGACCCCACTCTTAACTGACAGTTCACATCTCACTGTCCCTAAGTAACAGAAAGCATAACAATCAGCTCTTCTCCCACCTATTACCAGTGATTTCATTAACATTTAAGCTCAGAACACATGCAAAATAAAATACAGGGGATTGTGATAAAGAAATGTGTTTCCATTGAGTGGATGAAACTGGCAACCTTTGTCCATATAGAGAGCTGTCCGCGACAGGATTTAGAATACTGTCTATTGTGGTGTGTACACATTTACTAACCATATTCCCCATTTTTCTATTATAGTGGTGTTAAATGCTATCTGCATAATATATTACAGTCCCAGAGAGGTTTCATTTTTTTAACCCTTGAGGTCGCCAACTTAGGATGTTACATTTTTTTACATACAGATTCTTCTCAGAAAGGATTGATTTTTTCATATAGCTGAATCAAATCTTTTGGTTGATGGAGGTAACTGGTAATAATTTTACCAAGTGTGTAAATATGGTTGTAGACATTTGCACTGTATGTCACTTTGATATACGTGAGCAGTCAGGCTGATATGTAAAAACTGAGAAAAGAAAATAAGCACAAATCTAGTGAACTATCAAAATACCATAAAACCATAAAAAAGTATAAAACCTGAATGCTTACTTTTAGCAACAACTCCACATTTGTTCCACAATATCTTCTCTCTAGTCTTAATGAACCTAATGCCAGCAGACACCCAATTATTTGAATATTAAGTTAAACATCCAGATAAGAAGATTATTGATAAAGTACAAAGGAAGCTCCTGTATGACACTCTTAAGCATGTGACGCACAACCCCGTAATGCAAGCAAAAAAACTTCCTTTACATTCTATGACTTCTATGAGTCAAATCCTCCTTCATTTGTGTCTCACATGCCTCCATCCCAGACCCTGCAGCTCGCAGTAGGAGGGTTTCAGGAACAGAGGCAGTGCAATCAATCCAGAGAGCAGTGGCCGGGACTAGGTGTGGCCAGGTGCTGATTGACAAGTTACAGGCTTGTTAATCAGCAGTGAAAATGCTGATAGCCACGCCTCCTGCAAAATTATTTCATCCCACTGTAGTGGAAGCAGGCACATCCTACATGAGAGTGGCAACTCTGCTCTGAATTCAGAAGCAGTGCAGCATTGTTACCACACCATCACATGAAGCGGCATTAGGGGGACTTCACTGGCTGTCTCAACAAGTACTTTTGGAACTTTGCAGAGGGACTAAGAGGAAACTGCAAATGCATATGTGCTTACATTTAAGTGTTGCAGCATATATTTTATTAATGGGAGGCCATAGTTCTACTTTAAGATGCACGGCTTATATACTTTTTAATTTTCTTCATTTGAGAAACACACCGAAAGCTGTTAACCTTACATTCATTCTTTTGATATTCCGAATAGTTTGACTTATTTCAGTCAGTTAACCTAATGCCAAGAATGCCCTCTTTTTTTCCTCAGGAAACAGGAGCTGTATTTATGAAATCATGTGTTGTTTGCAGAAATTAAATGTTACTGACAGGACGGTTCTCCAGGGAAAGTTCTGCTGAGTACTAAACTCCTACAAACTCCTTAGAAGTTCACAACTGAGGACTACAGACAAATATCCTCAACATGCATGGAGATTTCAAGCGGCTTGAAAATGTAAAAGTTCCATCATCCCTCCAGAGCTTACAAAGATAAGTGTTTTATTTTCATTTTCTGCATAATACTTCCAGTTTACATCTTCTACAGCCTCCTGTACTTGCTGCATTCTTAATCCAGGCGGTTTCATGCCGACTATAAAGAAGAACTCTGGGCAACATTTTTATTGACCCTTGCAGTGGAGGAAATCCCTGCATTGCAAGGGTTAACAGCTAATTTTGGTCTAGGGGGAAACAAAGAAGTTATACTCACCCGATCCTCACAGCCGGCTTTCCCTTATACCGGTCCTTCCAACCTCACTCCCTCCCTGCTGAAGTGGGCAAAGTCATCTCGTTCTATACACAGTGTATAGGACATGAGGATGCTAAGGGAAGTTCTCCCCTAGCATGAGAAGACATGAGGATTTAAAAGGGAGAGCAGCAAAGAGAAGGGAAACTACCATGGATTACAGTAAGACACACATTACAGTATTGGTTTATATTAAAAAATCTGAGGGTTTAATGTCACTTTAAACTCCAAACTGTCTGTGCTACTTTAACACAACATGCTGCTTGGGCCCCATACACCCTGGTGTCAAAATGGAGAACCTGCTTCCAGCGTGTTATAAGCTAAATGGCTTAATACACATGCACACTTAGAAATTGTTTTTCATTACATGTGTGCATTGATGCTGAAGCCTTTTATCTTTCTAAATGTCTCCAATGAGTTGATGTCTTCGCTCAGAAAAATCAGCTTAGGAAACTCTCAGCTCAAGCAAGCATGGAAAAATTATAGTTGTCTGAGTGACAGGTATGTTGTAACATCCAGTGCTCCCATACACTAGACCTAAATCAGACCACAATTCACATTGAAAGATATTTAGCGCATTGATGGAAATATTGACATTTCCAGGATAAAAACCCTGAAGAAAAGTGTTACACAGTGACATGTGGCATGATCACTCAAGAACAACGACTCCGCAGCAAACAGAGGCTAAGAATGGGACGCGGCAAGGTTTTACTCTCTGCTGCGTAATACACCAATTTTCATTCACTCTTTTTATTTTAAAGCACAACATCCGTGAGACTTGTTCATGAACCTAAAGCCTCATAATATCATTCTGCAAATACCATTCTGCAGATGCTGGAACATCCAGGTCTGGGTGCCCCTCGGGCGTTGTCTGCACCGCCATTCCCAAGACAGAGAAAAATGCTTTCAATTTCATCCCTGAACGGCACTTTCAATCAAAAGCAAAGAGAGTGTTCATGATCCACTATATTCTCTTCTACAGAGACTGGAATTTAGATGGCATGACTGGGGAGTTACAGATGGCTCTGGAGTGCACTATAACCATCATTCCACATTAGGCAAAAAATGAAATCATAACCCTTAAATATAAGGCATGCAATGGAAATTAATTTTAAAAAGTGAAAGGAAGAAAACTGGCTGTTGCAATAATCAAATTGTTACTTTTAGTTCACTAAATTCTACAAGAAAAACAACAATCTGAAATTCACAAAAAAACATGCACAACAAATGTGTAAAAGCCTAAAAAAAAAAATGCGCACAAAAAAATATATGGAAAAGTACATCCTGCTGCTTTTTATGTGAAGTTGTTGCTCAGATTGAACACATTGGTGTTGTTTATTTTATTACAAGGTGTCAGGGTACCGTACGTCGGTGTCCTCACACCACATGCAGGCAACCCCACGGGAGGACCAAATATGTGACCACACTTAGACAAGGCCAATGAGTATATATACAATTTATTATAACAGCAACATAAAGAACAAGCAGGAATCAGGACTACAAAAACAGATAACAGGGCCTTAGGACTGCAAACAGGGTTCAGGACTGCAAACAGATAACAGGGCCCCAGGACTGCAAACAGGGTTCGGGACTGCAAACAGGGTTCAGGACTGCAAACAGGACTCACAGGAACTGATAAGATACCGAGCCATCGTCCTGACTGCAGGGGGGGGTTTAAATACCCTCCCAGGAAGCACCACATGATGGCTAATTGCTGGCAGCTGAGAGACACCCGCAGGTGAGCACTGGAGCTGCAGGTTCCAGCACCACCCAGTATGGCACCTAACAGTTCCTGGCTGCCTGGAGACACGTGCGGGTGAGCACAGGAACTGCAGGGCTTAGCTCCAGCGCCACCTGGAGGCGCTCTGGATCCTAACACAAGGTATCTTCACATTTTTTTCTTTATGTTCACATATTTTTATTTGATTTACTTGATTTGTCTTGATTTTATTATTGTTTGTCTGGACCTGAATGTATGTTATTTTGTTCTTTTTATCTATAACATGTTTTGAAATGATAATAAAAATATCCTTATCTTGTACCTACTATTTTAATTTCTCCTTTTCCTCTTTCCCTTTCCTGTTCTTCATTCACAACTTTTATTTGTTGTATGTTACTTTAGAGGGTTCCCGGGAATTGCTGTGGATTGGTACAGGGTCCACGAAATGTCGACTGACAGACTGGGCCTATTATCTTGGGGTCACATGGACTTGGGCTTTTGGGGGAATGTATCCAGAATCACCACACTAAAGTCTAAATGGGAATGGTAAACCCCTGAGATAGTGGTTCTGATTCTGTTCTCCCAACAATCTTTTGACCAGTGTATGTCCTGCCATGTACCCACATCCTACGCCTGAGAGTGCTCTTTGTTTCTTCGTTAACCATCCTTTAATCCAATGTTTTGGAACTTTAATAGAGATTCTAATATAAAAAAAAATATCCTTATCTTTGATGTACACCAAACGTTTTCCACTCCCGCACTCCAGCTGTGGGTGCCAACTTTAGACCTCGCCACTTCCCAATTGCGACAAGATCAAGAACTTCAAGCCACATGCCGCTCGCCTTTTTTTTTTTCACAAAGCTTCATTCAAACATGTAGCTAAGACAATTTATTCTGCTCTTCCTCTTTGATGTGTTTTGTTCCCCCTGGGGCTTTACTATAGAGTTTATGATTAAGCCCAAAGCAGGGGGTGAAACGCGAACAAGGGAAATGCAGGATGAAATGTCCCTGCCACGTGTTTAAATAAAGCTTTGTGAAGAAAAAGGTGTGCAGTGCACAGCCTGATCTTATTGAACTTGTTTGATGAGTCTAACATACACCGCTGAGGTCAAGCTGCAGTTTACAGATCAGTTGCAGCAGCTGGAAGATGTGCAAAACAAGAACAGGAATAGGTCACATGATATTCTCTTGTCTTCTCCCCACCACCACCATAACTAGCCATGTAGAAGTGTAATCTCTTATAAACTGTCACCTGAATGAGTCATGTAATCTTTAAAGTGTTATTAAACCCTCTATTTAACAAATCATACAACAGCATACATAGGCACTTGGTGTGTTTGATGTATGTTTTCTGTTTTCCTCTTGTCATTTCTCTGTAATTTCCATTTCAAATTTCCATTATCTCTACTTATATTTTTAGGGTGGTTCAGTTCTTTTGCGGGGTCCCCTGAATCCACCCTTATGAGCGCACTCCCGCCCAGTATTGCAGCCCAACATGGGGACACTACACTTACAGACAGCTCAGAACCCTATGCTCCTCCCTGGCCTCACGCACACAGCTTATTCCCCAGTTCCTCCTCCAGGGGGCTCAATCGCTCGCAGGCGACAGTCAATCTGGGGGACCAGCTAAAGCTCAGTTCTGGTCAAGCATGTGCAGCGTGCTATTAGCACTAATGGTAATGGGACTACAATGGGACAGTTAGTCCCACCATGACAGGTAATAGGGCTTCTGGTGATGTTTACATTGTGTGTCCTTGCAAAAGGAAGTTCGGGGAAGTGGCGGTGGGAGATATGGATCCAGCGATTTTGAAAGATATATAGGAGACATATATTTTAAAATAACTTTCTGGTATACAGTATGCAGAGTAGACAGAAATACAGTTATGTTAAAAATAGGGTTTAATACACCTTCAACTCACTTTGCCCTACGGAAGGCTCCATGTCTTTGTCAGGAGTAGGCAGTTGAGCAGTTTTTACATTGTTGGGAAACTGGAGTAGAATTGTAGTAGTCAATGGTAATGCAGAAGCAGCTTGAAGTAGATGAGAAGGAGATCAAAAGCACATCTGAAAAAACTCACAAGGATATCTAACACATCTCAAACTGATCACAAATGCAATCTAAATGCACCTCAAAGCATGTGACATCTGTCCCTTCACACAAGTCATAATTTCACCAATTTTTCTCCACCTTCTGCATGGCCATGTGCAACCTTTCAGCCAAGCTAGAAGTATTAGTGGATGAGATTCATAATATTCCATTGGAGAACCAATTAGATGGCAGGTTATGATAAATATCTTGCACTCACCTTATTATGAATTCTTCACAGCAACATATAACAATTTTCTTTATTCTGCTTACATACTAGAGCCATACCCAAAAGCAACAGGTTTTTTACCGGACTTCAAATGTTGGATTGGGTTGGTGGAAGAGTGAAAAGGATAAGAGCAGGTACCTTATGGTACTGTATTTTCATTAGCTGGTGTACACTCTTTAAAGCTGAACTCCAGTCAGGTAGTACAACGCACCAATGGATGCAGTTACATATTTATTTATAAAATTGTTCCAGAAATATACATTGTGCAATATAAAATAGAAAAATAATGCAGTATACAATCAAAAATAGTGAATAGTGAACTATAAAATTGCATTGAAAAAGTGGAAATCGAGAAGGTTAAGGTTTTAAATACCACTGAAGAAAGAGAAATATAGAGGAAGGGAGAATGAAAGATCCAAAAGAAAAGAGGAAAAAGAGGATGGCGCCAGCATCCTCAGGTCCTTAGTAGATGAACTCAGAGGCTAGAGGGACGATATACTGTCTGGGGACAGGGAGAGATTAGCATAGCTGATCCATGGCTTCCAGATTGTCACAATTTTTTTGTTGGAATCCAGAAGAATTCTTGTCAATTTTTCGTTGAGAAAAAATAAATCTATCCCAGCCGTTTGACTTTATCAAACGATACAAATTGCTTTTTCCAAGCATATGCGATAGCTACCAGCAGTACATAAGTGGCCAAGCGGTGTTAATTTCTAGTGAGAAGTGAAGGTTTGAGATGCAGGAGGGCCAACCAGGGGTCCTTACGAAGTGAGGGATGTAAAAGCAGTCTCCAGTGAGGTCACATTGATTTTACAGGTGGCCATAGAGGTCCAAATTTTCCGCCAGACTTCCAGTGACTGTGATGTTCCAAGATCCTTTTCCCATCTAGTGAGATATGTGTGCGTTGAGGGGGATGACAACAAGTTCAAATGGGAATAGACCAACTAAATCAATTTAGGGGTGGTAGGATTATGGTTACATAAGTGCTCAAACATGGTGACGCCCGCTCGGGGTGAGGTTGTTGGGAAAAGTGAAGCGGCCCAGTGTCGGAGTTATAAGTACCGAAAATATTCTGAGGTCGGGCCTTCAACTTGTCCCAAAAATACTACTAACTCCGGACTGAACCACAGCTATGTATTTATTCAAGAATGAATTACATGCATTTTAAATGCAAAAACTCCAAAGACATGCTGGTAGGTGAACTGGTTTGTGTCAAAATCGGCCCTAATATATCTGTGTATGTATGTTTGCATGTGAGATAGGGACCTTAGATTGTAAGCTCCTTGAGGGCAGGGACTGATATGAGTATGCAGCATGTCAGGAGCTGCTTAAATTGTTGGTGCTATATAGATTCCTGTAATAAATAAAATAAACTAGTATAAAAACCTGAATTTGGCTTGATTTCAACATTTTGCAGCCTACTGTAGAGCAGCACTCTTCAGAAGGATGGGTAGTACTTAGGGTTAATAAGGAGTCCTACATTCGCATATGCTGACCATGAAAATCAGGAGGAAAGAGATGACTCCATCAATCCTTTGTTCCCCATGGTCCTTTTGTGTGTTGTAAAGTAGCCACCGCTCCAAGCTCACTCCTGTGAAGGACTACAAATTAGTGTAATAACACACACAGGGACCATGGGGAACAAGAGTAGCCACCCCACAAGGAAGGATAGTGTCAGCATAAATTCAGAGATGATTTGAGGATCTACAACCGAGTGATACCCAAATAAAGCACACTCTCATCTCCATTCTCTTCAAAATGGAATTTTTCTGCTGGGTTTCTACCAACTTCAATCTAAATATGTGAACCACAGCTCTAAACAAAATTAGGTGAATTCACCAAGCTTGTTAAAAAATGGTCCACTGTTCTATTTATAAAACAATCATAAAAATATGTATTTACCAATGTCAAGAAATCATATGGCACACTACTTTTCACTTTATACAGCTGAGATATTCCAAGATGGAAATAAATATCACAACGTATCCCTCTGTGACTCCACCAAAACTGACTGGCATTGATATTGAAGCAGGAGCCTGACCTGAAAGTGTTAATGTCCTGGAGCGCTCTATAGAGAAAAGGCTTACTGCAATGTATGGAATTTAATTAAATCCCCCACTATAAAGAAGGATGTAAACAGGTTGCAGGCAGGTACTCTAGACTGGAGAAATTGTTTGATTTGATTACAGCATATATACAGGGCAAACCTTGGGATTTATTAAACATTGTTTTAGCTTGATGTAAACCTGACATTCGCACATGGAAATTACATTGGTTCCTGTAATAAATATGTAAATGCCTTGTTAACATTGTGTTCAAAACACCTCCATAGCTTTATTATCATTCATGTATTTATGGATAAATTGGATATGGCAAATTTTATTATTTTAATGTTATTTAAAAAAAAAATCTTCATCTACTTCCTTTCTTGAATTTATTTACACAACTCTGGGGTTAGGTGCCTGTAGAGAAGAGGGACAATACACTGATATCATGTTCACCATATTTACATATCTATGCATAACAAAGGCTATAGAAAACAAATGCTGCCTGGATGTGCTTGCTAGATCTAAATCTTTGGTCTACAAACAAATGTGTGCATATCTAAAACCCAAAAAGCATATATAAACCCAAAAAACAAAAAATATAGTGCAGCTTATCAGTCCTTAGATGTGGAGCCTGCTAATCATATCATTTATACTCATATACTGGTGTCTACTGGCCATACACCAGCAGAATTTTGTTGTAAAAATAGTTTTGGGAAACTTTTTTTGATTTTCTAATAGCTAATAGGGTCAAAGCGATGATTGTTTTTGAGAATGTTTTGAATGAACAAAATTCTAACAGCTAATGTGTTTTTTTGAGAAAAAAAATTGATTGTAAAAACCAAATGCAATTTCAGACGACGTTCGTCAAGTCTCTGATGCATTATTGAAAGTTCTGCAAGATTTTTCATATTAAATATCATGAAGAAAAATCTACCAGTGTAAGACCAGCTTTAGTTTTATTTTTTTTTTCAAATGTTTTTCCTTATTATGAGTAAATATTATTATTAGTAGTAGTATTATTTTAATACAGGATTTATATAGCGGCAACAGTTTGCACAGCGCTTCATATACAACATACTTCCTTATATCTGGGTGGCTACACTCACTCCTGCTGATTGGATTAAGGTAACGGAATTACCCTTGTGGATATACTGTATAGCTGGTGTATAATCCTGACACTTATTAGAGCTGAAGAATATACTTAGATGATGAGTAAAACCTCTTTCCGGCCAGAGTGTCCAAGGTTGCTAAGAGCCAGCTGGGGAGATGTGTAAGGGGCATAAACATCTCCCTGCCCAGATCTTAGCAATATGGGATGCTCTGGCTGGTGCTCCCCCATGCCCTTGGCAACCAGCACACCTCACTGGTTGCCAGGAACTGAGCAGGACGATCTGGCCAGCATCCTGCCCAGCTCCTGGCAACCAGTGATATCACTGGGCAGGACACGGGCAGAGGTCCCACCCCCCTGTAGCATGCACCACCTTCCCCCCAGGTGGCAAAAAAGTCTAGGGATGCCCCTGGTCATACTACTACTAGGAATCCTGTTTGCATTTGGAATTTTTTTGTGAGCTGAAAACTTTGTATTCAAGACATTAGTTTTAGTTTTAGCCCGATATGGGAAGTTCCAGTGTTAGATTTAATAGTAATGTGTGGGCCTAATAGTTGTTGTCTGCAATTAACATCAGAGGCAAGTGTAAAGGATAGGTGCACTTTAAAACAAAGTGTACTTATCTTTTAGGCCCCTCAAGGTGATATCCAACTCCTTTCCTCCCTATGCACAGATGAATACTTATAGAGTTCATTCTGGGGATCCTTCTCCGTATCCTTCCCAGATGGGCCTTCGCAGTACATGCCATTGACTTTTTATGGAGCTTGTCTCTCAGCCAGGAGCGGAGGTAGATGAGCCTCACAGACATGAATGTGGAGGTACTGGGCAGGCGCAGCCAGAAGGAGATGTCCCCTGCAAGATGTAAAGGGTCAACTAAGTCAAGGCCGGTTGGAGCTTGGTAAGAATTAATCTGTGCATGGGGAGAAAGGGAGTGGTGACACACCTGAAAGGGGGCTAAAGCATGAGTGCACTTTGTTTTAAAGTTCCCTTATCCTTTAATTTCCTGTTCCAGGTCCATAATGTGCCGAAAAGTACTATTAATTATATATAGAAGAGCCCTAGGACCATGCTAAAAATGTATCAAACAAAATTCTGACTTTTCGAATTCAGAATTCTGTGATTAAAAGTCAGAAGTCTGAGTTTCAAAGTCAGAACTCTGAGATTAAAATCCAGAATTCTGAGTTTGTAAGTCAGAATTCAGAGATTACGGCAATTAAAGGAGTATTATAGGAGATACACTTCCATATAAAATGGATATGTTGCCTATACATTGCAAAGCTCAATTTACAAATAAATATTTGTGCTGTTACATTATAGACTACAGGCTCAATTCACTAAGCTATGCCACATGTGCTATTTGTCAAAAGGATCATAATTGTCAGCCATATGACTGGTATTTTCAGTTCTTATTTGCTCTCAGTGTTGAAAAATAAAATGGTCATTGTGGCAACTAATGATCTTTATAGGCTGTTGAATTGTGTCTATATATGTGGAACTAACATTCTAACCCAGACACAGTAATTCAGGGTATAAACACCAAAGACTATAAAGTGTTCATGACTGTGGAAAGTGAAAGTCACTCACTCATAAGGAGAGTATCCTGGCTTGGAAATAACATTCTAGATGAGTCGTTTCACAGCAATGGAAATACATATTTATTTTCCTATGCTTGAAAAACCTGCATTGCGTTTGTGTCTGGCAGAAGTAATAAACATCAAATCCTATCGGAAATGTCAGATGGCCAAAGCAAAATGCATTCAAGTACTCTATTAACAAAAATGTAACTTATTTGTGTATCACTCGGCTGTAGATCCTCAAATCATCTCTGAATTGGCGCTGAGACTGTCCTTCTTTCTGGAGGGGGGCTACTTTTGTTCCCCATGATCCCTTTGTGTGTTGTAAAGTAGCCACCGCTCCAAGCTCACTCCTGTGATGAACAGCAATCTCAATACAAATTAGTAGACTAAACATGAGATAGTAGTCCATCACAGGAGTGAGCTTGGAGCGGTGACTACTTTACAGCATACACATGGACCATGAGGAACAAAGGTAGCCACCCCCCAGAAGGAAGGACAGTGTCAGCACCAATTCAGAGATGATTTGGGGATCTGCAGCCGAGTGATACACAAATAAGATACATTTTTGTTAATAAGGTACTTGAATTCATTTTTAAGATTTAACTCCTGAGTTTAGTGTCACTTTAAGGACTGAATTATCTCCACTCTCTTTAAAATTGATGTTGTTTCTGCTGGGTTTCTACCACCTGCATCTAAATATGTGAACCACAGTTCTAAACAAAATTAGGTAAATTCACCAAGCTTGTTATAAAATGGTCCATTGTTCTATTTATGATCATAAAACGATGATACAAATATGTATTTACCAATGTCAATAAATCTTATGACACGCTACAGTAAAGGACCATATTTCAGATTGTTGAGGGACTGACTAATATATGCAGGTCCAATGTATTATGTACTATGCAAAGAAGACAGAGAATTCCACCATCAGACAGTGAACTTCCTCTCTCCACATTCGACTCTTTTATGACGTGCATCAGATTTGAATGAATGTCATGAATACTTCTGTCAGGGATTTTAGGAATAAACGTGGATTTTGTTGCTTACACCAACCTCCGGATTTTGGTCTTCAGTGTTAAAAAGTGCAGATATTTTATCTACCACATATGGGACTGAACATAATTACTGTATGTTTTTTTTAGTTTCTATAATTTTTATTAGATTTAAAATGAACAGTTTACAAGTGCAAACAACGGTGGATGTACATGAACAATGATACAGACAAAGGCAATGCATCTAGTATACAAACTGTTGATGCAATAGGCATAAGCTGATGTAAAAGGTACACAGAAGTAGTAAAAAGGATGTACACTAAGTGTAAAGTACAACAAGCAATTGTCTGATATAAATTGGAAAGAGGTAGGGTCTAATGTCAACTATAGACAAAAGAGTTACAACAGTTGAATTCAGAAAGGATAAAGAGAAGAAAGAAATGAAAAGAATAGAGTGGTGCTCAGTCCGTCAAACGACTTGGTCGATGCAAAAATAGAGGATTTGATTACCTAGAGGACAAGTAAATGGGTGTCAAAGGACGGTGGGAGAAAATGTTTCACCCAAGAGTCCCATATATTTTCAAATTTTATCATCCTGTCATTTAAACGGGCGGAAAGTTTTTCATTGGAAAAGATCCAATGGATTATGTTTTTAGTAGCAAAAACAGAAACAGTTTTACAGGTCCAGGAGTTAGCTATTGTATATTTGGCACTGGAAAGAACAAGCAACATTAGTTTAAATTTGAGCGCTGGGATACCTGTAGGTCTAGCATTGAACAGTGCTGTTTGAGGAGTAGGGGTTAAAGTCATACTCATAAGAGTAGATATAATTTTAAAGATATTAGTCCAGTAAATTTGTATGATAGGGCACGTCCACCACATATGCAAATAAGTACCACTGTCGGGGCAACCACGAAAACAGTTACCATCACAGTCTGACACAAAATGAGTGACCTGGATAGGTACTTTGTACCATCGGAGGAGTACTTTGTAGTTCGTTTCCAGTTCTCTAGCGCTCATTGAGCATGATTTAGTGGAGGCCCATAAATCATGCTTCTTCAGGAATCATAAGATCTAGTTCCTTCTGCCAGCGGTCCATATAACAATGGTGTGGTGGATGCGCGTGTTGTACGGAGTGAATATAGAGTAGCAAAATAAGCAGGAGAGTGAGGATCATGTTTAAACACCTTTTCAAATAGGGACAAGAATTATAAGTTCATAGAGAGCTTACTTCTTGAGCATATAAAGCTTCTATTTTGTAGGTAACGGAAGAGCTCCGAGGAATGGGTTGTATTTCCATTGCAGGTCTGGAAAAGGCAGTATACTATTGTTGTTGTTATAAAGAACCGTATATGTTTATATAAGTAAACACTCCTGGGAGGCAAGCAATGAATTCCATTAAATCTAAACCCCAGACAAGCAGTTAAATATTACAGTTGAATTACATATATGCAAACTATTCTGCTAGTGTTCCTGTTTTTCTGGTCCTGAGATGTACATATTCCTGTTAGGCTAGACACTACAGTATGGTTGGTGCCCTGAATTCTCTCTTCTGCATCCTAAAGCATGTCTAAATCCCCTAAAAAGTTCAATATATTTTACCTTACCAGCCCTTAGATGTGGTGCCCGAATTAGTCATCTTTTTTCAGGCTTGTTTCCTTTATTTTCAGCTGGTGAACCTGACAGAAAATTTATTCTATTGTATCAATGAAGGAGCAGTGTTGTCACCCTGGTACAGGACTAACGTTGACCTCTCATTCTTCTATTCTTCATAACATAGATGATTGGATTTGGGAGAATTTAGTGAGTACACAAGAAGTTGCCAGCTCACAAGATTTCTGGCAGAATCAACAGGTATCCTTTTGAACAGATATAACCAAACACATTTATTGTTATATTTAACATGCCAAAGGGTGCAAATAAAAGAAGTTTAGGGTCAAATACACTTCTACCTCCCTGTCCCCAGCCTGTATGTCTAGGGGTAGCAGCAGAGTGAGGAGTCATCATTCTTCTCTCTACTTCTCTCAGCATGTTCCTGGTCAGCACATGTACATGTGTGCAAATGGCGTGCCTCTTATGCTGCCCTTCTACTCTCCAGTCTAAATTCTGCTGCACAGATGATTACAGTAACCCAATTCAGGAACATTTAAAAAAATAGGAATGATTTGGTGTTTGTTATATCGGCCTGGAGTTCATCTTCTATTATATAAAAGGATCAAAATTTACTGTAAAGTCCCTACTGTATAACACATGGGCATCCCCCAGGGGCTGACTGGCAACTTTTAGCCCAGGGGGCAAGTACAACCCAGAGGCCAATGGTGCAGCAACTTGGCCCACCTCCCGCTTTGCGTTTTCTCCCTGCCCCTTTTGCCATCCATGTTAAGGTAGTGTGAATGGTCAGGTGATGTGAGGACTCACTAGTCAGTCCATGAAAGGGGTGACTGGCTGGGGGATGGGCAGCTGCACATTATACAGCAATGCAGAATATTACCATCAGCTATAGAGGACTACAAATTCCAGCAATACATTATACAGCAATGCAGAATAATAGTATATTAATTTGCTACATACTCTTTGCTGCTGCTCTGCTTCGGGGTGTCAGCCTGATGTCTTGGTCAGAGGGTCTCAGGAGGCGTGTGGAGGTCTCAGAAGGGGTAGGGAGGGTCTCAGTATGTAACCCAGTGCAGAGGTCAGCGGTCAGTATGTAACCCAGTGCAGAGGTCAGCGGTCTGTATGTAACCCAGTGCAGAGGTCAGCGGTCAGAATGTAACCCAGTGCAGAGGTCAGCGTTCAGTATGTAACACAGTGCAGAGGTCAATGGTCAGTATGTTACGCAGTGCAGCAGTCAGCATGTAACGCAGTGCAGAGGTCAGTAACGCAGTGCAGAGGTTAGTATGTAACGCATTGCAGCGGTCAGTACGTAACGCAGTGCAGAGGTCAGCGGTTAGTATGTAACCCAGTGCAGAGGTCAGCGTTCAGTATGTAACGCAATGCAGAGGCCAATGGTCAGTATGTTACGCAGTGCAGCAGTCAGCATGTAACGCAGTGCAGAGGTTAGTATGTAACGCATTGCAGCGGTCAGTACGTAACGCAGTGCAGAAGTCAGCGGTTAGTATGTAACCCAGTGCAGAGGTCAGCGTTCAGTATGTAATGCAGTGCAGAGGTCAATGGTCAGTATGCTATGCAGTGCAGCAGTCAGCATTTAATGCAGTGCAGAGGTCAGTATGTAACGCAGTGCAGAGGTTAGTATGTAACGCATTGCAGCGGTCAGTATGTATTGCAGTGCAGAGGTCAGTATGCAACGCAGTGCAGAGGTCACTATGTAATGCAGTGCAGAGGTCACTGTTTTTAAAGTTGTTATTGGTTTCCATAAGATCTTTCAAATCTGGCTTTTAACAAATGTATCCAAATCAGCAAATTCAATATTTCTCAAATCAACATTAACTTTAACATTAGTTCCCTGCATCACCCAGCCCTTACTTAGGCTAACGAAGCTATCGCCACGAGAAAAGAATGGGGGAAGACCAGAAGCGTTATTAACCTTCTGCTTTATTCCTGCCCCCCTTCTCCTCTAGGGGCACGCCCTTCCATTTGGTCACTTCCAGCTTTGGGGGTGCGGGGTTTCTCAAAAAAGGGAGAGCCACTTTCGCTAAATGAGAGCTTATGGAAAACGTTTTGGTATACAAAACAAGGAAAACACACA
>NW_017307241.1:193978-221946 GCF_000935625.1 Nanorana parkeri | reverse complement strand
TCAGTATGTAACCCAGTGCAGAGGTCAGCGGTCAGTATGTAACCCAGTGCAGAGGTCAGCGGTCAGTATGTAACCCAGTGCAGAGGTCAGCGGTCTGTATGTAACCCAGTGCAGAGGTCAGCGGTCAGAATGTAACCCAGTGCAGAGGTCAGCGTTCAGTATGTAACACAGTGCAGAGGTCAATGGTCAGTATGTTACGCAGTGCAGCAGTCAGCATGTAACGCAGTGCAGAGGTCAGTAACGCAGTGCAGAGGTTAGTATGTAACGCATTGCAGCGGTCAGTACGTAACGCAGTGCAGAGGTCAGCGGTTAGTATGTAACCCAGTGCAGAGGTCAGCGTTCAGTATGTAACGCAATGCAGAGGCCAATGGTCAGTATGTTACGCAGTGCAGCAGTCAGCATGTAACGCAGTGCAGAGGTCAGTAACGCAGTGCAGAGGTTAGTATGTAACGCATTGCAGCGGTCAGTACGTAACGCAGTGCAGAAGTCAGCGGTTAGTATGTAACCCAGTGCAGAGGTCAGCGTTCAGTATGTAATGCAGTGCAGAGGTCAATGGTCAGTATGCTATGCAGTGCAGCAGTCAGCATTTAATGCAGTGCAGAGGTCAGTATGTAACGCAGTGCAGAGGTTAGTATGTAACGCATTGCAGCGGTCAGTATGTATTGCAGTGCAGAGGTCAGTATGCAACGCAGTGCAGAGGTCACTATGTAATGCAGTGCAGAGGTCACTGTTTTTAAAGTTGTTATTGGTTTCCATAAGATCTTTCAAATCTGGCTTTTAACAAATGTATCCAAATCAGCAAATTCAATATTTCTCAAATCAACATTAACTTTAACATTAGTTCCCTGCATCACCCAGCCCTTACTTAGGCTAACGAAGCTATCGCCACGAGAAAAGAATGGGGGAAGACCAGAAGCGTTATTAACCTTCTGCTTTATTCCTGCCCCCCTTCTCCTCTAGGGGCACGCCCTTCCATTTGGTCACTTCCAGCTTTGGGGGTGCGGGGTTTCTCAAAAAAGGGAGAGCCACTTTCGCTAAATGAGAGCTTATGGAAAACGTTTTGGTATACAAAACAAGGAAAACACACACAAGGGGGGGGGGGGGGGAAAAAAGAAAAAAAAAGAGTTCAAAAAGGTACTGGGTGTTTTTACCTTAATGCAGGGACTGCATAAAGGTAAAAAACGCCCAGACCTTAATACTGCTTTAACTACCAAAAGTGTTATTATGCTCTAAAACCTTCATCTTATCTCCTAATTATTTTTATTTAAAAAAACAGTATAAAAGAAAAGTAATGAAAAGTAAAAGAAAAAAAACGATTCTGGGTTTAACCGATCATTTTTGGCATGTAAATTCTTTATATTTCACCTATAGTAAATGGGGGCATGTCATTATCTATTGCCTAAATACATTGTTCTGGAAAGTTACCCTGTATCTCATCTCAGAAAGTTGGAAGGTATGCATGGGGAGCTGGCTCTCGGATTGCTGTAGATCAGCAGTTCCCAACCTGCGGTACAAATACCCCCAGGGGTACTTGGCAGCAGTTTTAGGGGTACTTGAAAATATTTTTGCAATGGCGAAAAAAGACTGTGGCAGTGGGAAGTCAGGGACTAAATGTGTGCAGAAGGTCTGCAGAGTAATTCTGCAGCTGCATTTCCCAACACTCATTCTATAGTTCCAGATGCCAACACCCAAGTTAGTCCACAGCTGAATGATGTGCCCTTCACATTTCTTAAGTGCAAGGTGCCCTAGATTCAGGGAATCCAGTGTCACAGACTGTACCCCAAAGAGACCCCAAGATAACATTGGACACACCACCACAATATGGCATACCCCAAAGAGCCCCCCACCCCAGCCTCCCAGTTCCATCCTTCATCCCACCGACACCAACACATTTGAGCTCCTCCTACTATTTGGGCAATCTGGCCACATTTATCATTCAGTGTGCACACTACATGCTTCACTATTACCCATGCTCCCTGGTCCACCCCACTGAGGGGGTGGACCAATTTAATACAGTTAAATAGACCAATTTAATTCCCTTTTTCTTCATACTATTTGTGTTTTTCTTGTTGTAATATTTTGTTTTTCCATGTGACATATGCAATACTTTAATACTTCCATATTTTGCACTGAGAAATTACATTGACTTTAATATACATTCTGTTCTTTGTGTAGATAAAATGTTAATAAAACCTTATGAGGGAAAAATTATATAAAGTACCTATGTAGAAAGTGACATTTGCAACAGCGTTCCTCCTTTTGTCAAGCTCTTTCATTCTGTAAAAAGTGATGGCTGTGAGTTTGCACTAATTAGCTGTACACCCCACAATGAAATGGAGCTTTCATTACAACTAGTGAAACCCTGAAATGGTTTGAGATAAGATGAAAGGCAAACAAAGGAATATATAATTATACAGGACTGGCCAGCTGAAATGTATAAACCATTAGACATTATTAAGGATCAAACAGTAAGGGACCACGTCAAATTGTTCAAGGCATTTTTTCATATGAATTTTGTCCTATTTAGTCTTCCAATATTTTATTGTAGAATCAAACATCTTTCTACTGAGCTCTGGTCATGGCTGAGCCAGTAGACAGAATTTTTTAAAATAACTTTTATTTGGTACCATGCAAAAGCAATGGACGCAGCTAGCTGTATGACTGGTAACAGAACATTGTATGCCTCTTTGTGAAAGCTTTCCAATGTAGTTGATACCACCTTCAGACATTTTCCTTATGGTGGACAACATTCCTTGTTTGCTTGGCAACAAAGTACAGCATCATGGAGCAGCAGGGCGGTGAGGCCAGGGATCGAATGCTTTAAAGTGAACCCGTGGCCAGGCTATGGGCCATCACATGCTTACATATTCTTAAAAGGTATCCACTGGCGGAACTACCAGGGTCGCAGCAGTCGCAATTGCGACCGGGCCCTTTTTGTTCCGCCTGTTGGGGGGGGGGCCCAGAGAGGAAGAAGAGGGGCACCCACCCAGATAGTGCCACTCCTGCCACCCGCCGCATGTACGGACAACTGTGTGAGGCTGGAGAGGCTGTCACTTGTCCAGCAGAATGTGCTGCAGGCACTGCCAGGCAGCACATTCTGCTGTGTGGGAGAGGACCCTCTCCACTTAGTCCCGCCCTCTGGCCACCACAACAAGGAAGGTGCTGCAGGAGTCAGGTGAGTTTGCTGTGGGTAAAGGCTGGACCGGGAAGGGGGGGCGCGTGGGGGGGGATTCGGGGCGAGAATAGTAGGGGTGAGGCGCTAGTGGTATTCATTTATCATTATAATGTATTGCTGGGACTTGTAGTCCTGCACAGCTGGTGGTATTCTGCATTGCTGTGTAATGATTATACAGCAATGCAGAATAGCATCAACTATGAACTACAAGTCCCAGCAATACATTATCTTAAGTAGGGATGCACCAGTGCCAATACTTGGCATTTTCACTTGTGAAAATGCCCACGATACTGAACGCAGATATTGGCACTAAATTTTTAACCTGAAGGCATCTGAGGGCATCTAAGGGCAAAAACTAACAATAAATAGAACCCCAATTCCCAAAAAGTTGGGACACTGTGTAAAATCTACCTAAAAACAGAATGCAATGATTTGCAAATCTCAAAAACCAACATTTTATTCACAATAGAAAATGTTTAAACTGAGAAAATTTACCATTTTAAGAAAACAATAAGGTCATTTTGGAATTGATGGCAGCAACATGTCTCAAAAAGTTGGGACAATGCAACCATAAGCTGGCAAAGTAAGTGATACTAACAAGGAGGAGCTGGAAGAACATATTGTAACTAATTAGGTAAATTGGCAACAAGTCAGTAACATGATTGGGTATAAAAAGAGCATGCAGAGTGTCTCAGAAGTAAAGATTGGCAGAGGATCACCAATCTGTGAAAAGCTGCATCTACAAATTGTCAAAAAAATTCAGAACAATGTTCCTCAACGTAAAAGTGCAAATACTCTAAATATCATCATCCACAGTACATAATATTATCAAAAGATTCAAAGAATCTGGAGAAATCTCTGTGCGTAAGGGACAAGGCCAAAACGCAATATTGGATGCCTGTGATCTCAAGGCCCCTAGGCGGCTGCCTGTCATTGAAAGTGACTGTTAGCATGGTGGAGGCGGAGCCTATACCCGTCTCTGCAGGCACAGCCAGGGCGTGCATCCAAAAATGTAAGTTAAAGCCTGGGAGTCAAAGTAAGCTTTGATTGCATTATCAAAAACAATTCTAGTACCGGTATGTATTCCTGTTACAATGCTGAAGTTATAACAGGAGAGTATATGCTAGGACTTTACAACTCCTTTAACAAGCAGCACATTAGTTTTAAAGACTCCTCAATCTCCTCTGTAGCTGCAGATACTGAGGAGCAATTCATCCTCAAATTTCAAAATACTTTCAATGTTACATTTTGTAATATTATGGTTTAATTCTTCTTTAAAAGTAAGTATTTGAGGCCTGTTTGTGTATCCTGTGGTGATGATTTGGAAAAGAAGCAACATTTGATGACATGATGAGTATTATCATTTCCAGATTGTTGTGATATACACATCTTCTATGATGGACATGTCATATTCCCCATTTGGTTTATGTGTTTGAAGATGATGGTTTAATTTCCACGCTTTTGCATCTGCTTCAAAGGACAATGTGAACTGTTATGCTGTATCTCCTTGGATGTTTTGCCACTCCCAGAGAAGTGGATTACAATCAGAAAGGCACTAACTGGCAGATACTAAACTGGAATGACTGCTATGGAAGTGATATTGAGAATTTGTTTCATACAGTATATGGAGATTATACATATCAAAGCAGATACATGATACTATGACTGCTGTGCCTCCATTCCAGTGACACCTCACATGAGAGCCTTGTTTGTATTTAGTACAATGAAGAATATACTGATTTATAGCTAAACCTTGTCTGGAAGGAGACATATGATTTGGATGCAGTATCTGGAACATGGCTATATGCAAATACCCTAAAATTGGGAGAACCTTGCAGAGTTCAACAAGAATCTGTATTTGTGTGTGTGTTTATACTAGGGATGCACCGATACCGGTATTTTGGTACCAAGTACGAGTACCGATAATTTTTTTTTTGGTACTCGCCGATACCAATTACCGAGTAACGGAAGTCCCATTCAGGAAGCCAGGTGGCGTGTAATGACTAGTCATCTGGCTTCCTGATTAGCCGGGAAGCCGGGCAGTGTGTAAAGAGTCGCCACCAGGCTTCCCGATTAACAAGAAAGTCCCCTCTTACCTTAGTATGTGCAGCCTGTCATCCCCCGGGGCCTCTCCAGCGAGAACGCGGCCTTCGTCCGGTACCCAGCCGGAGCCGTCTAGCTGGCCAATCAGGAACCCGGCCGCCGTGTAATGACGTGACACCCTGCTTTCTGATTGGCCGGGAGGCCGGCTCCATGCTCTCTTGTCATGAGATGACGAGGGAGCATGAAGCCAGCTTCCCGGCCAATCAGAAAGCAGGGCGTGGCGTCATTAGACCGCATTAGGCCGCATTCTCGCTGGAGAGGCCCTGGGGGATGACAGGCTACACATACTAAGGTAAGGTAACCTTACCTCATGACGCCAGCTTCCGGTCAATCGCGAAACCGGGCAACATGTAATGACGCGCTGCCCAGGTTCCTGATACCGGAAGTACTCGTGCTAGGCATCAGAGCATTTGGGCGAGTACGAGTACTTGCCCAAATACTCGGAATCGGCACCGATATCGATACTAGTATAGGTATCGGTGCATCCCTAGTTTATACTGTGGATAGAATGCAAGTATACAATCATTTTCAGGACTTTATGGCCATAGAAGTATAAGGGGACCTGGAAGGTATTTTTTATATTGCATGCCTTCCACTTTTCTAGTTGAGAGGCTCCTCAGCCTCCCCCTAGCGCAGCACTATGCGTTCTAACGCTGAGTAGCCAGTCAAAATATGCTGCCTGGTGCCCAATGTCAGCTGGAGATGGGGTGGGGTGGGGGTATGGCTGCGAGGAATCTCCATCCATACATGCATTGCTTACAGCTCCCTTGCGTGTCCTGTAGAGGTGCCTGGACCGGAGTGATGTCACATTCTGGCTCGTGGCACCTCTACAAGGTGCGCAAGGTCACTGTACAAGCAATGCACATGTGGACAGCACCCTGTCACAGCAAAGCAGCCCACACTGGACCCCAGGCTGAGGATCCACTCCAGTTCTTGTAAGGTAGGGAGACTGTGGATTTTAGAAAAATTAACGTAATCGCACCTACCGCACATTCAGGTGTGGGGGGTGCATTGCCATTTATTTGAATGGCACCCGAAATGCATCTTCCACCCACAGTTCTATTGGCCCCATTGTAATGCGCGGTACCGCAATGCCATGTGTTTCATTGCAGTGCAACTTGGGTCATGGCTAAATGACCAAGGACAAATGTGGGTCCTGAGGTTACACAGGTTGAGAACCACTGAGGTTACACAGGTTGAGAACCACTGATTTACACTACAGTATATAGACGAGGAATAGGGTGTTGAGTCCAAATCAGTGGCGTAACAACCGGGGGTGCAGCAGGGGCGCGGGCCCCGGGCGAAAAGTGAAGGGGGGCGCTGGCCGAAAATGGCACTTTCGGCTAAATGCCGAAAGTGACATTTTCCTGCCGTTTTGTCGGCGCGGCCGTGATTCCTTTCATCCCCGCTGGCACACAGAGCAGTGCCCAGCAGGGATGAAAGGAATCAGAGAGAAAATGACAGCCGGCCGAGCGCTGCGGGACTGGGGGGGCGAAAAAAAAATTCTGCCCCGGGCGCCCAGAACTCTGGTTACGCCACTGGTCCAAATGCAGGTTTTCTTTTACATATACAAACATTGGATATACGGGGGACTCCGCCCCATAATAGGATGCTTATAATGGCTAAAGGTTTAGAATCAAATTCTTTATTTTGTTACCAGATTACTAGCCAGAATACTGCCTAGGTCAAATCCTCAAGCCTATCAAATTTCCAGTCATCATTACACTCAATATCTATTTTCATAATGGTAATTGAAATACATTATTCATTACTGTATGTCCACCTTTCCAAAATATAATCTATAACCTTTGTTTAATACCCGTTATCATTTCAAGTAAATATTATTCTTCATTTTCATTTCTATTTGGCAGCACACAGTTTGAGCCTTGACATTTCAAATGGTCCTATTAATAGTATTTCTATATTTAATCCTCACAAATGGCTTATTTTATCTATTTAAAACTTATGTGTCTCAGTCTATTCTGTCATTGCTTCATCAGAATTCTTCTTGCCAAGAAATATACTTGTTAACCTTTTCTTTACATGTTTTGTCACAATTGGTGGTTTTTCCAGAGGACATACTGTTTTACAATTTCTATAAAAATGGTTGTTTTTGGGTTGACTTGTTTTGTTTGTTGCATTGTGAAAGTAACTAAAATTGCCTACATAATGCCATGTGTATGGCCAGTAAAAGGGTTTACATTACGACAACTCATACAAAATTAATCTTTCACCATGGACAGAATATTTATGCTCCCAGGGATTCCAGCATCAGCTTTTTTTGAATGTGAATCACTTCATTTTAAGTAGAGATGCACCGATACCGTTTTTTTGGTATCCAGTATGAGTACCGATATTTTGCTCTCGGTACTCACCGATACCGAGTACTGATACCTGTGCTTCCACTGGCATGTAGCTGGCTTCCCGGTCAATCAGGAAGCCGGACAGCGGGTAATGACATGCTGCCTGGTTTCCTGATTGTTTAAGAAGCCGGCTCCATGCTGATTGTCTGGAAAGCTAGCTTCTCAGCCAATCATCTTCGAGCCGGCGAGTACCGAGAGCAAAATATTGGTACTCGTACTTGATACAGAAAAACCGGTATCGGTGAATCTCTACATCTCTCAGGAAGCTGGCTCCACGTTCCCCTATGGCACTGCCTGTCAGAGGAAGTTCCGGTATCGGGGAAGGTATTGGAGCATTTGGGCATGTAAGAGTACTCAAATACTCGGTATCGGTGCATCCGCAATTTTAAGTATTCTGTGGGAACTGCGCTAATTTTCTTCATCTTGTCTTCTACTTTCTCTTTCTTTCTTTCTTTCTTCTTTTTCTTTTTTTTCATTCTCTTATTCCAACATCATCTCAACCACTGTTGCTGATTGATATTATTATTTACGGCTCAGAGTTACCTGTGGGCCTACTGTTACTTTGGGTGTATGTGCCTTTGTAATATGTCAACAGACCTAATCTTTGACTAATTTGACCTAATCTTCTGACTAAATTGGTATGGGATACTCTGTATATTCTTATTTCAAAAATGTAATAAAACCTTTGTAAAAAATAAATAAATAAATCTACAAAATAAAGTGAATGGCAAGGCACTCTAAAAGAATAACAAATGATTACATCTGGGGTTCAACAGTCCATGTTGCAATCTCCATCTAAGCAGCCCCCCTCTAATGCATTTCACCTGTCAAGGCTTCATCACAGAGATCTATCTCTGCAAGTTTATAGCTGCAAGTTTACTCTGAGTATTGAACCAGAGATGCGATAGTTAGTGGGGGGTTTTTGGAGTGCTAATGGAATGGACACAGGAAGTCCTTAGACTGTCAGAGCCCAGTGGAGCCAGCAGGATTGAGAATCAGGTGAGTTTATCTGCTTTATTCCATCCCCTATAGCAGGGGTGGGCAACTCCGGCCCTCCAGCTGTGCTTTAACTACAAATCCGAAATGCCTCTGGGAGTCATGCCTGTAACTGTCAGTCTTGCAATGCCTCATGGGACTTGAAGTTCCACAACAAGTGGAGGGACAGAGCTGCCCACCCCTGCCCTAGAGAAAGTACAGGCATAGCCCGACTGCAAGGGAAAGTATTTAAATTCCTGGATTTCTTCTTTAAGTAGCACAGTTGCTTCATTACAAAACAAGAGAGTCATAGTGCATGAACATGCCAAGCAGGGTGCGGTTGTCTGCACACCCACAAATGCCTATAACTGTATAACATTGTCATTGCCTTAATTGTTTATAATTATTTGTTAGTCGACCAATGTCACCAAACTGGAAGATTTGCCCAGAAGGATTCTATTAATCAGAGTTCTCTAATGTTGCTTGGCTTATCCTCTTAAATATTTACAGAAACATTACTTTCCCAGCTGCAGATGCTCTTGAAATGTAAAATATTTAAGTCAAGAAATGCAGAACTTTCTGCAGCTTTAAGAACAGCTGTTAATAGAGGAAAACATGTAAAAAGGGCCATCCAGATGTGAGGAAGGAAACCCAAGGGCCGAAGGCTGCTCTGTACATGTTTTGGGATTCTCCTTACCTATATGTATGAAATGTTTTAACTATATGCTTTCTAGAACTTTTGGGACACTTTGTTGAAGCCTTGATGCATATACACTGCCTGTCCAAAAAAAAGTCGCCAACTGGAATTAGCCAAGCAAATAGGTAAGAGCCTTCCATTGGATAGGTGCTATGGTCTGGGGTTGCTTCAGTTGGTCAGGTCTAGGTTCAGCAACATTATATCGCCCAAAAAATTAGGTCAGCTACCTACCTGAATATACTGAAAGACCAGGTTTTTCCATCAATGGATTCTTTCATCCCTGATGGCACGGGCATATTCCAAGATGACAATGCCAGGAATCGTTGGGCTCAGATTGTGAAAAAAGTGGTTCAGGGAGCATGAGAGCTCATTTTCTCACATGGATTGGCCACCAGAGTCCAGACCTTTATCCCATTGAGAATCTTTGGGATGTGTTAGAGAAGACTTTACACAGTGGTCCGACTCTCCCATCATCAATACAAGATCTTAGTGAAAAAGTAATGGTACTCTGGACGGAAATAAATGTTGTCACATTGCATAAGCTTATCGAAACAATGCCGTGGCGAATGCGTGCCGTACTCAAAGCTAAAGGCGGTCCAGGGAAATATTAGATTGTGTGACTTTTTTTTTTGGACAGACAGTGTATTTTATGGTTTACTAGAATACTTGCAAATATTTGCAGGCAACTATAATTGTTCAATGTGTCTGTCTAATTTGTGTCACACCAAAACCCTGTCTTTTTATAGTCATTGTATGTAAAGTGCAATAGTCTATTTATGAAGGATTAGTAAGGGTTAATGCAAAAATGTTTTTCTTACATCTTGGGTGGAGTGGAATAGGGTTCACGATTCTGACAATTTTTATTTATGTCTGACTCAGTGTCCCTGTTTGGGAGATTTCTCCTCACTTCCTGTCTATTTGGATGGGGGTAGACAGAAAGGAAAGATAAAATCTAGCCAACAGGGTTTTAGCCGTGTAATGACTGGATGTTAGCTTATATTGGTATTTGACAATTCTACCTTATATTAGACTAAAGCTGGGTGATGATGTCATCAATCTGCTGCAGGCTGGAAGAAGCATTTCCTCATTCTTTTTTCCGCTAATTAAGAGAACAACTCTTTAGTCAAAGTGGACGTGTGGGCAAAATAAAAAGGTTTTAGCTAGAATTAGAATTTAATTTGTTTGTCTCTTACTTAAAGTGATATTAGGCCCCCTTCCCACTGCGCGATATGCAAATCGCGCCTTTGTCGCGCGATTTGCATATTGCGCGACATCGCGAGATTTGCCGCGCGATGTCGCGTTCAAGCTTGCATTGAGCAAGCTTGAATCACAGCTAAATCCGCTCCAAAAAGGGTCCTGCTGTAGCGACACACGACCCGCGACAGCAGGACCCTTTGCCCCATTGGATTGCATTGGAGCGCGATATCGCGCGGTAATTTGCTGCGATATCGCGGGAATAACTGCGCGATAAATCGCTCAATGTGAACGGGGTCTTAAAGTCAAAATGTTTTTAAGCTATTTCAAATGCTTACGTAGAATGGATGGTGCTTCTTGATTTTTAAAAATGATAGTTTCCTGCAGAATCAGCTGATCCCCTGAGCACTGGCCCTGATATCCTGTTTTAGGGGGCTCCTGTAGAGCCACCCTTGTGTATGCTAGTAAACTGTGTGTGTCTCCACAAACACACAGAACAAAGACGAAAATTTCCCAGCACATTCACCAGTCAGCCTGCAAAAAAAAAATACACTAACTACTAGTGATAAAAACAGATGTTTTAGTTGCACAACTTTTGCAAAATATGTGGAAGCCGCACTGCCACACTACACAGAGGAGCCTTGATGAGGCAGTGTGGCTTTCACATATTTTGCAAAAGCTGTGCAACTGAAACCTCTAGCAAACCCTAGTAGTACCCTACTTAACCCTAGTAGTTAGACAGTGTATTTTTTGCAATCTGAGTGAGTGTGATGGGACATTTTTGTCTTTGTACTGTGTAAAGCCCTTCTACAGAGGAGCCTTGATGAGGCAGTGCGGCTTCCACATATTTTGCAAACGTTGTGCAAATAAAACCTCTGCTTTTACCCCTTAGTCCTTAGACAGTGTTTTTTTTTTTGCAGGTTGGGTTTAGGCGAACCTCAGGCAGTTCACTCGCTGCAGTACGTGAATAGCCAAATGCCGCCATGACATCACCACTAGCTCCGCCCAACCATTTACATTTGGCCAGCACCTGCCACACTGCCTCATCAAGGCTCCTCTGTGTAGTGTGTCTAGTCCAGGGCTCAAAATTTCCACTCGCCTGCTCGCATTTGGCGAGTGGAAATGCAGTGCAGGCGAGTGGAAATTCCTGTCAGGCTTGCGGTCGCAGATCGCGTACCTGACTGGTGGGAGCAGCTGCTCCTGCTGGTCTGTCTCCCTTCCATTCGGCCGGAGCTCTTCACTGAGCTCCGGGTCGAAAACGGAGTGATTAGTAATTATTATTATGTTATGTGTGGGCGGGCAGGGAATCGGGGGGGATTATTATGTTATGTGTGGGGGGCAGGGAACAGGGGGTGTATTATTTTATACGTGGGGGGTAATATTGTTAAAGTTGCTAATATTTATTCTTGTAACTTTATTCTGCATAAAACATGTAACAGTCTCACTGACAAGATTATTTAAGAGGGCGTGTTTAGGGGCGGAGTTAAGGCTGCGGGAGGGTAGGGGTTAGGTGGGCAACTGGTGGCGAGAAACTCTGGCTAGTAGCTCAGGACTTGAAATTTTGACCCCTGGTCTAGTTTATCTACTCTAGTCTATGAGAGCCTCCATCTTGGAGCATATATATAGCAAAGGATGAATTGGGTGCAAGTATTGCCTGGAGGTAGCCCAACCTCATTAAAGGTACAGGGACACACCAGAAGCCCAGCACATCCCAATGGCAGCTGAAGCCCCCAGAGTGTTCCCACACCACACCCAACAATTGCATAATTAGCTTTGAAGCAAGGTGCACACAGAAGGGCTTTACACAGTACAAATACAAAAATGTCCCAGTACACTTTACCAGCCAGCTTGCAAAAAATACAAGCTGGCTGGCAGCCGAGACGAAGCATATGAGCTCAGCTGACCCGTTTGCCTGCTGTACAAGCTATTGTGAATAGCCCATACAGCAACCCTTCGGTTCGATTGATCTGAAGTGCTCCGGCGGCTGAAAGTGAGGCGAAGGATCCGCCAAAGATACAACTAGATTCTTCTGCTCCTTAGTGAATAACCCTCTAAGGGGTCTATTCACTAAGCTGCCGAGGGCAGCCGAGTGAATGACCGATCTGAAGTGAAGTGAGCCGAACACTGTTCGGCTATTCACTTCAGGCTGGTACGGCTGATTTCAGCTGTACATCGGCTGAAACCAGCCGTATGTTAGCAGGTAACCGGGGATGCTGATCTCTCTGAAAGTGGCCGGAGCCAGCCGTAAGATCACGGATGGCTCCGCCCAGCCGTAAGATCACGGCTGGCTCTGCCCAGCTGTCAGAAGCAGGCTGTCGGCCGGCCAATGGCCAGCCGCTCGGCCAGCTTCGTTTTTCAGCACGGCTCAGCCAAGCCGATGCATATGCGTTCGGCTCGGCTGAGCTGCTCGGCCATGATCGGGAGCTGTACGGGCTATTGTGAACAGCACCCCTTCGGTTCTACTGAAGCGAAGGGGTCCTGGGGCCGAAGCTAGCCGAAGGATAGCAGCTTCGTGAATAGACCCCTAAGTGTTTGGCACAAATGTAAAGAAATTATTTATTTGATCTGGATTCATTATTGAAAAAAGTTTGAGAGTTGAATACTATTTAAAGTGTATTCCACTTTTATTCCAAATTGGGATAACCTCTTTTTATATTTGTTACATGGTCCCATTCACATAGCATAAGCTACAAAAAGATTTAAAAAAATGCTTGAAAATGTTTGAATTGTGGTTCGGGTTTTAAGGGTTACAATTGCTTCTAGCTTCTTTTTCTTTGAAATGTTAGGAGGGACTGTGAGGGGTGAGGGGTTTTGTTCATTCAGAGGTGGCTGGCCCATTGTACGGTAATGAAGCTTATCAGATAAACACAATCCTCAAATTTCAGTCCCAAGTCTTTCTATAAGGACAGACCACTGTGAAAGGGCGAAGTAAAAACTGGAATCAGCCATCTTGCCTGCTGCAACTAAACAGCTAGAAGGTAAGACATTTGTTTTTTTAAAGTTATTTTTCAGTATGCTGTGTGAATAGGAACACATAACGAACCTATGAAAGGGTTTTTCTAAACTTGACTGCAAAAGTGGAAATAAACTTTAAGACCTTTTAAAATGACATCTCTGTCTCAAGGTGCCTATACACCTTACGAATATCAACCAATTTTCGTATGCAATTGCGTTTTCGTCCGATATTCGTAAGGTTGATGAGCAGTGTACAACCGCAAATACTGTACAATTGATCGACTTTTGACTAACCAGCAGGTTAGTGGCGTTTCCGTACGTCAAAATTCGTACGATTTACACTGCACGTGTGCAGGCGAAAACACGTGCGGTCGAATACAGCAATTTGTCCAAGTGCTTTTCTGTTAATTACTGCTGATTCAACCCTGCGATAATCGGGGCAGGATGGGGCCACCGTACAAAAATAATTTTGTTCGATGATTGCAAGGTGTATGGGCAGCTTAAGATTAACCTGTCTACAGGGTGGCAACGCTGCTCTTGAGAACAAACCACTTTGTCTTCCCAATAACAGAAGTGGATAAATAATGGATCTACTGGCAGGATTAAGGCAGCCGTACACTATGCAACCTGATTCTACAATCTCCTTTAGATCTACCAATTACTACCGCGTTTCCCCGAAAATAAGACACTGTCTTATATTTTTCTTGGCTCAAAAAAACACGGTAGGTCTTATTTTTTTTTTAATGTACAACAATCCACACTTATATATGGACAACAGTCTACATGTATTCATGTACAAAAATATGGTGATCAGGGCAATCAGGGGTGCCGTACCTTTCCAACAGCAATTTGCTAACCAATCGCTGGCCAGAATGAGCGAAGTGCGCTTTCACTATCGATTCCTCACAGGCAGAGTGCATTTGGTATCACTCCATCTGTGACAGGAGTCGGCGTTATAGAGGAGGCATCGGCTTATGCGGCTCTGCTCCCTCCGGTGCCGCCTCACGTCTCTAGTGCTGGCTTCATTGGCACCGCTGATTCTCTCCTGCCTCTCCCGCGGCTCTTCAAGCTCCCCCTTATGCCACCACCGGCCCTGGGAATGGTCACAACCAGGTCTTATTTTCGGGGTAGGTCTTATATTTTAGCAATTCCCAAAAATAGTATTAGGTCTTATTTTCGGGGTAGGTCTTATTTTCGGGGAAACAGGATATCTAGTGCAAGGGCCTGCCTGACAGGATACACATTGATTTTATAGATTACTGGTCCGCACAGAGATGGTGTTGGCAGATTGTAATGCCTTTGGTGACCCATAACTAAGAATGCTACATGGAAGCTCAGAAAAACAAAAACTTCTGTAAAAGTAGAACACTCAAACTTCTTTTTTTAGCTTTGGATAGAGTACAGGAGGGTTATGACTCTTATTGTTTTTGCCATCATTGTACCCTTGGGGAGATTTCCCTTCACTTCTTGTCTGATAGCCACAACAGGAAGTAAGAAGAAATCGCTCCAAAGTGAGGGGCATCTCTGGTAGTCAGCAGTGTCATTAGAACTAGTGTCTCCATTAGAAGTTTCCCCATTCTATTCCTGTTCTGATGACAACCAAAAATTTGGGAGTTCCTTTCACATTCACTAATAACGGTCACCAGGACAAACAGAGAGGGTGAATCTCTGTAATCGTGTCACAGACAGCAATAAAAACCTGACAGGGGTTCTAAGCACTTTAATGCTAAAGGCAGACAAAGTAAGAATACACATACCTCTTGTACTAAGACAATATTTGCTTATCCGGGACTTTACCCTTTTTACTTAATAAGCTGATATTATTTGCAGACACCCAAAATATGCATTTTTTTACCCAATTATATTGCAGTGTACTTTTCATTTGATATATTTCATGTACTTTTTTGCTAAAACTACTCAATGGCATAAAATACAAATAAAATATGAGTGAAGGGTTCATAATACCTATAGCTTATACACAGGGAGAGTGCAGATGTCTGGAAGTGCAAAAGAAGAACTTGGTGTGGCGGAGATGTGACAGAGACACACAGCTCTTGCCGTGCACTGTTAGGATCTATTTGTCTTCATACTGAGTGCCGTATTTTTTTATTTACTTAACATCATGAACTGCTTCAAAGTCCTAAACATTGTGACTTTTTCTCCAGGAAACAAAGGAGACCGCCATCTCTAGCTGAATACTCGTGGGATGTTTCTGGTCGTTTTTTTAGGTTTATATTCATATAACTGTAATTTATTATAACCCTTTCACCTCTGAGCACACCGCTTACTTTTCACAACACTTGCTGCACTGAAATCCTGGGCCACCTTTCCATGCAAGAGACATCTTGTTTTTTATTTAAAGGCAAGTGAATCTTGCCTTTAAATACAATCTCAATACAAATTAGTAAACTAAATGTGAGATTGTAGTCCATCACGTGAGTGAATTTGGAGTGGTGGCTACTTTACACCACACACACAGGGACCGTGGGGAACAAAAGTAGCCCCCCTCCAGAAGGAAAAACAGTGTCAGCACCAATTCAGAGATGATTTGAGGATCTACAGCTGAGTGATACTCAAATAAGATACATTTTTGTTAATAGTTGGGATACTTCAATGTATTTTTAAGATTTAACTCCTGAGTTTAGTGTCACTTTAATTTGGTCATACACTGTGCAAATTTCAGCTGGTTGGCAGCTTTCCACCTGGCATCCTTCAATCAGTAAATTAAACAGGCCCGTCAGAAAAGTTTTACGTGACCAGTGACAGCATCAACTGGTTGCCATCACCATTTGGGTATCCTGCCAGGGTCACACCCACCGCCATCTGAATGCAACAGCCCAGTGGGTGATTTGTCCATCCATACTGTTTTGCATGGATGGAGGAATCTGTTATATTCTTTCGTTCAGCCTGCAGTTTGAACAAATATAACAGTGTATGGCCAGCTTTACATTACATTTTGATGGCTGCATATGTGTGTGCATACAAAAAAAGTATGTGTGCAGTACACAGCCACATGTTTGTTTCATAAATCATATGCATTAGCACATGCCTAACCATTATTGGGGCATAAGGCACTGTCAAAGGATCCTGAAAAGACTGCAGTGCTACAAATATGTCTGGAAAAATATAAACTTCACATACAACCTTAAAAAGAAGAAAAAAAATATGGTTTTAACTCCTAAATGTATTGGATGGATTGTGGTACCTAAAGGGTTGATTGACCCAAAAGTGTAGCCCTGGCTTGGTTTGTGCAGTGCAATCCACCTGCCATAATCCCAACTCTCTTCCTGTCCACCTGCAGGTTGTAGCTGTTCCTGCCCATCTTTGGATATTCCAACACCTCCTGCTGCAATTTCCATCATAGAAAACAATTAATATCTGTCAGGGACTGTGGAAACCACATAAGATGTGCAGGTGCGCAAATGTAGTTTTCACTAGTCCCTGAGAGATATAAGAAACTGTTGGTTGGTTTAACTGCCCAGATTCCATCAAAATCTAAAATAAAAAGCTGACACTTTAATTAGAGTAACTTGATCCTGTCAACAACAATACACACAATACACTGAACCAGAGTATCCTAACTGCTGGGTTTATGTACCCCTATGTGTATAGCTGGCCATACACTGTTCTATTTTTTTCCATTCAACCCGTGGGCTGAATGAAAAAAAATACAGCAGATTCCCCCATCAATGCTACGAGAATGTTGATTGAGGAATTGCTGCTGTTTCTTTTGTATTCTGACAGCGGCCACCAGCTACTGTCACAATACCGGAACAACTGATCGAGGGATGCCGGCCGAAAGTGTGCCGATAGTAGCACCCACTGTGCAAATTTCAGCTGGTTCCTCAAGTGTACTGCAAAGTGGTATTATCTTCTGCTAACTTACTCATTTAAACTCAGAACAACAATTTAAAGGAAATTGTTACATTTCCTCCTTTTGAGATCTTACTAGTGACACTTCGAACGAGGGACGTCCATGATTAGTATAGGAGGGAATTCTCTCCTTATGGTTTCCTTTCAGGGGTCTCTTTCCCCACTTAAGACAACAGAGATAGTGGACTGCTATCTTTATCCCCTGTACATGCAGATTGGAGAACAAACATTGGATAAACACAAATATATCACTGACGTCCCCCTGCGGGCCCTTTATTGAATCTATATGGAGGCTGCATTATTTGACCGTAGTGTTGCAGTTTGAATGCGGTATGCACTGAGCCTGTCCTTGGTCTCCCTGGAAAGCCCCCACATGGGTGAATTGTTTACATCTTTGGACCCTCCTCTCTCATTTGGAGTTTGCTTTTTGGTCGTACATCTGAGCATGAAACAATTTGGGATCTCCAAAAAAGGTTCCTGAAGAAGCCATTTTCTGCAAAACGTGTAGAACCTATTGAGAACTCATATTCTCCTCAAGCCTATGGAATATGGTCAACATATGTATATGAGTGTTTTCCTACATATGTTATGTGTATATTAATGCAGTGGGCAATATGTTTTTAATCATGTTTTAAATTTGTTATGAGTAAAATAAGCTTTTAAACAGTATTTTGAAACTTGCATTTTTTTGTGGCATCTTAAAAGCCTCAGGCTCCTTTGCAAGCATTCTCTTCTTTTCTTTTGTGTTTCACCCTATAACAAGATATCAAGGCCAGTCCTCTGCAGGAAACTAATACTTTTAGACATCAAGGTGCAGCATACGCTGTAAGTGATTTAATCAGCATTTGAAAAAGTGTTAAAACCTTTAGTCTTTAATATCACTTTAAACGAGTGTAGCTCCTAAAGAACGCAAAGATCCAAGGCATAGACAGTGGGACAGGTAATTACAGGCATTTTTATTTTCCCAACAGAGTCATTTTAAAATACTAGATTGGTTGTGACTTGCATTGTAGTAATGCAGAGCCTTGACGTTTATTATACTTGGGTTACAATAAACATTTTACAGCATCAACTGAAGACTGGAGGGCAATTGACCTTAGATTGGCCCGCCATTGCTAGTCTTTGCTTATCACTCCTAAACACAGGGGCGAATAATTATTTTGTTAATATGTAAATGGCAATCAGGGCCCCAGAAGTGTGCTGTGTACATGGGCAAAGCGCCGAGGTAATTGCTAAATAAAAGCTTTTTTTAATCTTATGCCTGTGGTGAGGAATGCTGCTCTGCATTGACTGTTTGTACAAGCTAAACGGGAGCACGGCTCAGAAACAGATCTATAAATGGGCCTTTTTTATTTTTGTTTGTTTGTTTGTTTCTGCCACAGCCAAGTTACACAAGTCAGATATTCAGTAGGCTTCAAACATGAACAAGATGGATACATGAAAAGGTTCCCAGAAGCTACAAATGCAATCAAGTCCATAGAAAGGACTGTGGCTTGAGCCGAGAAACTCAAGGGAACATTATCACACAAACCATCATCTGGAAAACTAACATGACATTGACTCATCGCTGCTGAGGCGGGGAGACTGAGCAGAGAGAACACGACAGGAGATTGACTGGGCATGTAGGAACTACCAACAAACTTCATATAGTATTTCACTACACTGGTTACACTTTAATGTTCTGGGCATCCCTACAAAATGTGCAAATACTCCACTGAGATGAATATTTATAATCAGGCTGTTTAGTGTGTGCTGTCAGAGCCAACATGACAAGTTTATTACTTCTCTTCACAAGACCTTTGTGCCATTACCAGCTGCATATAAAGTGACATTAAACTCAGGAGTCAAATCTTAAAAATGCATTCAAGTAACCGAACTATTAATCAAAATATATCTTATTTATATATAACCATCGGCTGTAGATCCTCAAATCATCTTCCTAAATTATGCTGACACTGTCCTTCCTTCTGCCGGGTGGCTACTTTTGTTCCCCATGGAAATGCAACAGCATTAATGGCTATAATTATGTGCACTTTTGAGCACTAGATGGCACTGTAGTGTAATGTTAGTCTCTATGCTTATGTATACTTATATCTATGACATACAGGAAGTTCTATCTATGTGTATATGTTTCCTGATAATGCTGTATTCCTGTATACATACATGTAATGTCCTTATAAGCAAGTAAAACTTAATTTAGCATTCTTCAAGATCTCAGTACTCATCTAAACACATAACCAACAGGTCCCTGTGTGTGATGTAAAGTAGCCACCGCTCCAAGATCGCTCCTATGATGGACTACAAATTAGTAAACTGAACATGAGATTGTAGTCTATCACAGGATCCAGTTTGGAGTGGTGGCTACTTTACAACACACACAGCCACCGTCTTAGAGACCCCTAAAGTCTCCATAAAAAGGACCTGTCAGGATCTGTCCATGTGCTATCGCATAAAGAATTGTTAGCCCCCTATGTGATAGCAATAACATCAAGTGTTAAAAAAAAAGTTAAAAAAATTAGTCACATATTAAAAAATGTTTAAAAAAAACCCCCAAAATCTTTAAGTCCCCCACCCCCACGTATACACACATATAACGTAAATGCGCTTAAACGACAATTGCACTGCACATGCGACATATCACTGCAAAGTGCGAGCAATAATTTTAGGGCCATCAATCACTGATAACACTAAACTGATGAGCGGTAAGGCCTTGTTCACACCAAGCGCGTTCCAGAAGCAGAGCAGTTGCAGACCGGATCAAAACTGCGTCCAATGTATTCCAATGGTATTTTGGGCTCTAGTTCACACTGCAGCGTTCAGTTCCAGAGCATGTGGAAAAACTTCAGCATGTCCTATTTTTTCTGCTCTGGAACGCACCAGAGCGCATGCAAATGCATCAAAAACACATGCAAACGCCCTGGAATATACTGAAAGCCAATTTTAGGCAAAAAAAATTAAAATAAATACATTTATTTACCTGCTGTGGAACGCTCTGGAATGCATGCAAACGCATCAAAAACGCATGCAAACTCCCTGGAACGCACTGAAAGCCCATTTTAAACGAAAATATTTTACACATTTTTTTTACCAAAAATGGCCCGGAACGCATCAACCCATTGCACTGCGTGTGCAGAAACTCATGCAGATCTGGTCTGCATTTGGAGTGAACAAGCCCTAAAAGCTTTAAAATTGTCGCCTATAGGCTATTTTGGGTATTGTAGTTTTTTTGTGGTTTCGTATGCTTGTGCAATTTTAAAGGAGAACTATGGGGTCAGTGTTTTTCCCCATAGTTCTCCTTAGGGTAACGGGAGGACACAAACTAGCGTCCTCCCGTTACCCTAAGCTCGGTATACCGCGAGCTGTAGCTCGCTGTATACTGAGACGCCGCAGCCGGAGCGGATCCCGACCTGGACGTCGGGATCCGCCCAGCTGCGTGAGAGACAGCTGGCTTTGCCTATCTAGAGGGAGAGCCAGCTGTGTGAGTGACAGCTGGCTCTGCCTATCCTAGGGGCAGAGCCAGCTTTCCCCGCCCCTCCCCCGTCCGTTCCACCAGTCAGCGCTGGCAGATCGGAGCGGGGAGAGGGGAATCCAGCCCCTCCCCCTGTCACGGCAGAGAGCCGTGACAGGATCGAGAGGTGAGGGAACCCGGTATGTGTTCGCTCACCTCCCGATCTACTGAGCCGACCTGTGACAGTCTCATTGTCACAGGTCGGCTAGAACTATGAGGTGAGTGGAAATCACTCATCTCATAGTTCTCCTTTAAGGCTTGACATTTTGGTGTCTTATTTACTCAACGTGACCCCGTCTTTTATGTTTTAGTTATAAACAAGAAATGTTCCCCGAATAGGGGATCCCACCATTCCTCACAAAATCAGAATCACAATTGTATACTGGATAATACAAAAATGTATTTGATCTAAATGAAGCTAAAATCCCTATATGTGACTATACATACCAAGTATATCAAAAAAATACATACAAAAATGTTTTTTTTTCTAACCTTTTCAAATTTTTAAAAAATATTGTATTTTTATTTATTTTTCGGGCTTCGGGAAAATATCAGAGGTCTAAACAGACTCCTGATATTTCCCTTTTAAAATAGAAAAAGAGATTGAGGACGCAGAGCCGTCAATCTTTTTTTCTGCGTTCCCTGTTGTAAATGAACAGGAATCCTCTATACTGAGTGTTCCTGTTCATTCATAACTTGTGGAGATAGTGTGTTTATTGTGTCCACAATCATAAATGAACAGGTAGTGATGTAGATCACTTCCCGTTCATTCATAATTGGGGACAAAGTAAACATACTTTGTCCCCAATTATTTACAAACACTCAGAGATCACTGATCGCGGAGTGTTTGTACCGCTCTCCTTCCTGACATGCTGTCACAGAAGGCTGAGCGAGCGGTGTGGGGAGGAGAGCTCGATCTCCTCTGACAGCTGTCTACTCCCCCGCACCGCCAGCCACAGCCTCCTGTGACAGCTGCCAGCTGTCTCCGCCCCCACACCGCCACTCTCCTGATCTGTCGAAGGAGGCTGAGCGGGGCGGTGCGGGAGGAGAGCTCAGCCTCCTGTGACAGCTGTCTCCGCCCCCACACCGCTCTCCTAATCTGTCACAGAAGGCTGAGCGGAGTGGGAGGAGAGACACCGTCCGCTCACAGCACTCTCCTTCAACATACTGCTCAGACTCCTGTGACAGTTTCTCTCCTCCCCGCTGGATGCTGCGCTGTGTCAGAAGTGACACAGAGCAAAACCCAGCGGGGAGGAGAGAAACCAGGCATGCACCGCTATTTCGGCTGAAAGATGGCACTTTCCGTATTTTGCCAATAAAGCCATTTTCGTCTGATATATTTCTGTGGCCGAAATCTCAGTGCATCCCTAGAAAATACCCCTGAATTTTATGTGCACGCCCCTTTGTTGTCTCAGGTGTTGCCTCAGGTAGCATCTCTTTGGGTCATGTATCCCGCCCAGCTCCTGGTAACCAGTGACGTCAGTGAGCTGGACAGGATGCCGGGCAAAGTCAGAGGTAACGTGCACCACCTACACCCCCCTTCCCGTAACGTGCACCACTTACACCCCCCTTCCCGTAGCGTGCAGCACCAGCAAATGCCATCCCAACCACAACCTCAACCCCTCCGCCTTCCTTCCCCGAGCCTCAGGCGGTGAAAAGTCTAGAGACACCCCTGTGCACGAGGCCTTTACTGAAATTTGAAAACTCCAAAGAGACCATTATAAACATGTTTATTATATATTAACTTTACCACCAAATGGCAGCAGAAATATCAAAACAATAATTTGCAGAGGAACTTGAAGGATATTTGATCTAAATTTAAATATTTTTAGACTAAATCTGGTGGTGAAGAAATAGCTGAAGTCTGTGATTTCTGAGTAAACAAGGTTAAAAGTCATTTACGTCCAGATTTATTTCTCACATTACTACATCACTTGAGACAGCAGAGGCTAAGACCCCATTTCATTTACATTACACTGCAGTAAAAAGCCACATTCACGTATTTTAAATAGGTTAAAGATTATCTGGCTAAACAAACACTTGCTGAAGAGCTAATAATGACTGCCTCTGGCTTCTGAGATTTCAGTGTGATACAGAGAATCCGTTTATATAAAAATATTCCTACACATAACCATACACTCACCTATACATAAGAAGCACAGATGTATGCATACTGTATAACATATATGTTTATGCAAATGTTTGGGCATCCCTGGTCAAATTACATCTTATTTTTTTTTTGCACTTCTCAAACATATATAACGAAACACATCAAATGGTATAGTATATAGACCATATAAGAGAAGTTAATTGTTAGAATTTACACATACTTTAACCCTTTCACTGCCAGGGCCTTTTTTTGTGCCTTTTTTTGCACACATGTTATAATCCACAATTTAGGACTGAAAATCACTTTAAACCCCCAAATAGTACATGTTTTCTGCAAGCAAAGACCCTGTAGAATAAAATGGTGGCAGTTGAAAATTGTTTACGTTGCACGATATTAGTGCACCTCTTTATCAAACCTAAAAATATGTTCAAAAATACACTTAAGTTAATATGAGTCCCTAAAAAGACAATATGAGACCCATTTTTTTTAAATATAAAAGATGAAGTTACGTCAAGTAAATAGATACCCAACATGCCCAGGTAAAAAAAATGAGTGTGTCTGTGAAATAGCAACAAAATACAGTACCCCAAATTGTCCATTGGCGACGCTTTAAAAGCCATCCAGAGTCTGTTTAACGGGGCCCACTGCCAGCGATGTATGCCATACATCAGTGGTAGCAAAAGGGTTAAGGGCTGGTTCATGCCATAGCGTTGTACCATAGGTGCGCTGGTGTGTTGGGTTGCCATTCATTCTGAATGGGACCCCAATGCACCTCCCGGCTGGCTGACATGTGTTGCAGTGCCATCCGGTGAAAACAAAAAGAATGCATGCATCATTATTGCATGCACTATTGTTGTACCATGTGTGGCAGCCCAGTGCAATGCATGTCTGGTGACATTGAAAATGTGTGATAGCGTGCACTAAACAGATGGGTTCCGTGCCTTAAGCTCAGTGACATGGTATGAACCGGCTATAAGGGTGAGCGAATGTAGAGTAACAGAGATATGTCATGTTTAAAGTGGACCTTACAATAAAATGTAAGGTCAGCATATTAGTTAGACCCAACCACATCCCTAAAAATGGCACACATTAGGAATATTCTTACCTTACACCCTGGCTGCTGCCCATGGTGCCTAGATGCGCATGTCGTCACAGGGCTTCCTTAAAATCCTGGGAATGCCGAGGATCCAAAATCTCTTCTGTCCTATACTGTATGTCCTACATGATTTGGGATCCTATGCCCCTAATGGTATTTGCTTGCAATTTATGCAGCTTTTTTATAGGAATGGGGCAGGGGTCTAACTAATAAGTGAACCTTGCATTTTGATACAAGGCCCACTTTCATTATAACATGTTTTTTTAAAATGATATATGTGTTAACCCTTTGTGTTAGCTTCTTATTTTAGGGCTAGATCACACCAAGTGCGGAGCAGTTACAGAACGGATCAAAACTGCATCCAATGTATTCCAATGGTATTTTGGGCTCTAGTTCAAACCAGAGCATTAAGTTCCAGAGCATGCGGAAAAACTTCAGCATTCCCTATTTTTTCTGCTCTGGAACGCACCAGAGCGCATGCAAATGCATCAAAAACACATGCAAACGCCCTGGAATGTACTGAAAACTAATTTTAGGCTACAAAAAAAAAATACATTTAACATTTTTGTTTTAAAGGCCTGAAATGCGGCACAAACGCGGCAAAACACACTGCACTGCAGGTGCAGAAACTCATGCAGATCTGGTCTGAATTTGGTGTGAACAAGCCCTTAGGAGAAAAAGCCCAGCTCCAACCAACACTTTCGTTGAGTTGGGGACGGGAAGAGTTATAACTCTCTGTTAGCTTTTGTTGCTGCAGGTGTTCATGCTTAGGATATTTCACCTAATTTCCTGTTCTTCCTGTTCTTTCCTGACAACAAAGGAAGTTACTACATTTCTCCAACAGGGACAGAAACAAAAGTACAAATCTGACAGAGGTTCTCACCCTTTTTAAATCTACTTTAAATTCTACTTTGTACAATGTCTCAGAAATTTTGCCCAGTTCCCCTCCCAGTGACCACACAAAAATGAGAGCAAATCAATCTAAGCTCTACATAAACAGAAATCCAAACCCAATAGAGGTTTTAAAGCTTTCCTTCTCTGTCCAAAACGGAAAACAAAAAAAAATTGGATAGAGTTGGACTTTCAATTTGTTCACTTTGCTGGCAAAACATGTTATCTGACCAGAGGTGCCCAAGCCTTTGCACAAGACTGTAAATATATAGACATGTCCTGTTACAATCTTGTTCTTGACTTTTCTATAGGGAAAAGCAGATTTATTTATTTTTTCCAAACTTGATTTTGCAGATAATTTAGTCATTTTGACTTTGTTGAAGGTTTGAGGCAACTAGCATTGAATTTAGAAATGTTGTTCTTGTCGCAGTTTTATGGCAATCAGCCTTGAATTATTCTATGCCACGGAGTGGTCTTCGTCTCACTAGCAACACCAGCAATTGGAACAAAACAATTTCTATCCATATTCATGATATGTGAAATATGATAGATGTAGTCAATGATGACATTAATGGTAATGTAGCAGGTTTAGTGTGTATTGGAGGATAACCCTCAGAGACCCCGAAGGTGAATTTGTGAAGACAGATTGTTGGAATATGAACTTGTTTTTATTGAAAATACTATTTTAAATTTCGTAATAAAATGATCTAAATTTTAGAAAAGAGTAGTGTGGTACCATTAAAGTCCGGCATGTTGTTTTGGTTGGATGGGAATTATATTAATTCGGGTTGGGTACCCTAACCCACCAAAAATCTCAAAAAGAACTGATTGGCAGATCAATGACTTTGTTACTAAACAAACCTTGTTACTAAACCTTTGTAGATCAGTAAAGCCATGTATTGTTATATATCACAGTATATACTTTAGAATGTTTACACATGACGACGTATGGTCACCTTACTGGCACTGAAGTAGTTACAGGAGAGCATGGACCAAGACTCCAGGATATGCTCCACAAAGAAAGATAGAAATGCCTGAAACCTTGTGCCACACATACTGCTGTAGTAAGTATAGGGACGTCACCAGCACACCAGCACGACAAAGTCTTAAATGTCAGTGAAAATCCATTTATTGATGTCAGTCAATACTCAAGGTATCATCAACCGCTTTCGGGGCCGCACAGGGTCCCCTTCATCAGGCTCAGAGTAAACATGGGTAAACTTGTTTATTCTGAGCCTGATGAAGGGGGCCCGGCGGTCCCTTCTGGTGTGCTGGTACCTATACTTATGCTGAATGCGGCGCCATCCGCGGTCACTGCGAGCACCCTCAACTAACATTTGGGAATTCCGGTAAGGAGTGCTACAGGTCCTTGGACTTTAGTAATACATACTGCTGTAACCCAGCAGAAGTAACAGCCTTCTTGTAAATACATGTACTCTGTGCAGAGAGAATCAGAGTATTCTGTGGCTTTTGCTGTCTCCACGGAAGCTATTTGTGGATGTGAGAAGGAGCAAGGGACAGAACAAGCTGGGCTGTGACAGCGGGAGCCTGGTCTGCCAGCAAGATCTGTGAACAGGGCTCCCTATGTGATTATGCTGGGCGTTCCATTTACCAACAGGCTGTTTAGGGGCTTTAACAGTGAAGAGGACCTTATTCAGAACTAGATGTAAACACACTATACTGCTCCCACTATGCTAGTAAGGTCATATGCAGCACAATTTGGATATACTGTGGAAACTACAAAAGGGTGTACATGGCTGCGGTCAAAAACAGATTCTTCCCTCAAGTTAAAAATATTGACTATTCGTAATTTACATTTTTCATTAATGAAACCACTAGCTAGAAAAGCTTCAATGATTTCCTTCAAGTCTTCAGTTCAACACGTTGGCACGAGAAGAAATCAGAATGAAAAATTTAAAGCTGAACCGTAGTCTTGCCTTCAATCTTGCACAATCGTAGAAGCCCCTCTCCTGTACTAATAGTGCTTTCTCTGATTTCACTGCACACTGCGAGCTTCTCACACTAGAAGCTGCAGTGAGTCAGATAAAACCCACCTCATTTACTGATTGTTGGACGTTTAGCAGCATCTAGCGGTTTCTTTCCCAGCTTTACTGTCCCTGGCCACAGTTCTTTCAATCATGGAGGCTCAGCACCACATATGAGTGTTCAGCCTAAATGTAAAACTCCATCCTGTTTCCTGTTATTAGCTGAGATCAAATGTCAGTAATCAGGCGCTACTCTACTCCCCAGCGCATCAATAAATTGCCACTATTCCTATTTCGCCAACCTGCTTGCCTCCTGGCGTATGTCGAAAATATTTTCTTTTTGCCTCTGTCTACAACCAACTCCTTCTATGTCTTCCTTCTCCCTGGTCACATTCAGTTCCATTTTACTTACTCTCCCAGTGGTTCATGGTAAGCTGATACTCCTCTATACATTTAATCTATCATCATCTATTTGCCTAATCTGTCCCTGGTGCACTATCATTTTCTATTTTTCTTCCCCCCATAGTCCACGATCATCTCCCACTCCATTTTCTTTCCCAAATGTGTAAGCTCAGCTACCTTATTCTTCCACTCTGCCCTCGTGGCAATGATCTGCCTCCCTTCAACACATAACCTTCCCAGTCCATGACCGGTTTCTCCTAATATATATATGTTATTCAACCTCTCAGCAATAATCACTAACTTTGTCACTCCCCTGTCCATGATCATTTTCTGCTTCCTCCTGCAGCCATGATCATCATCCCATCTTCGCCCGGCAATAATCCCACACTGCTCTTCTCCCAGCCGCCCACAATTAGCTCTTGTTCTTGTTGACAACCTACTGCTGCACTGCCTCTTCTCACTTTTCCACTGGTCCACAATCAGCTACCTTCTACCTCCACCCACTCTCACTCCCCATGTTCACAATCAGCTCCTGCTCTGTCTCCTCACTCAGTATTCCATGGACATCTTTGTTTCTATAACTTGGTGTCTCTACCCCCCCCCCCCCTGCCCTTCCCCCCCCCTCCACAACAGGAGCCGCC
>NW_017307241.1:188390-193962 GCF_000935625.1 Nanorana parkeri | reverse complement strand
TAATTTGGGTTTCTACCCCCCCCCCCCTTTCCCTTCCACAACCATTCAAAATGAGGTACCACTTGGCCTTTTCTTTCAATTCCCATGATTTAAGATCAGCTCCAACTATGCTTCTTCTCCCATTGGCCCATGATGAGCTGCCCTTGCCCTGCTGATTTCCTAAAACAGTCCACTCTGTCTTCCCCCACAATCAATACTTGTATTGCTTCTGCTGAGGCTCTGCTTCTCTTCCCTGGGCTATGGCCTGAGTATCAGCTTCACCTTAGATGGCACATTTGACCAAATAATATGATCCAGCTAATATATTATCTGATTGAGCAGTAACTCATACCAATTTTTACTGACTCACTGAGAGACTTAAAGACCATTAAGCCTAAATTAAAGCCCGTCCAAAACGGGCACATATTAGCATGTTCTGTATAAATTGTGAATTGTGAGGGACTGTCCAAACGAAATGGAGTCCCTTGGTCAGCTTCTCTCACTGTTTAATCATCATGCAGCTATACAAACCCATTGTAAAAGATGAGAACAGCTGAGGTGCATGTAGAAAAGAAATCCTGGCATTTTCCAGAAGGGTTGGCATGTAGGAGAGAACTTGTGGCACTAGCAGAAGCCCCTGGGGCAATACTGCTTGAAGTGGTCTACCGTATAGTTCCTGCTGCAATAATGAGAAAGATGTAGCGATATGAGATTATAAATCATGGACTTCTGAATGATATTGAATCTGTAAATGGGAATCACGATACAGGTTTTTTATTGTTTTGCTCTGTAGGTATTAATACTAGTTGCCCCTCCCAATTATCGATAAAACTAATCAGCTTTAATAAACATCACGAGTGAGCAACAGTCATCATTTCTGATCTGATGAAGTTTTCGTGCAAGTCTGGAATTTGCTGGCAGAGAAAGTGTGGAGATTCCTATTATGGGTGTGAGATGTGAACAACCCATTGGAAAACTCCAGGTTACCTAGTGACTCACATGGATTGTGAGCATCTCCCCTTCCCGTGCTTTAGCCACGGATTCTCCAAGGTCACAGCCTCACCTGGAAATGTCTGAACCTGCATTGTTATGTGTGTGATAATATTACATTTGGAAGTGGCAGACTTGCACTAATATTCATCCACCCTGCAATCCAGACATGGAACGCATTCCTGTGAATTATTGTACAGAACATATTGAGCAAATGGAGTTGAAAAAAACACTCAGTATAAGAAGCATTCACTTCAATGTCACATTAAGATATGATGAACACACTAAAACCCTTACAATGGAGTAAAGCCCAGGACCAGGAGGGCATTTGTAGAGCCCTGTGTTTTATCAAAAATTTATTATTTTATATACAAAAATTGTATATTGTTATTGTAAAAAAAACCTAAAGGAATGGTGTAGTTTTTGTGGAGGGATGGAATGAGCTTCTTTCACTCTGCACTATCCCGCCACAGCTAATATTGGTAACCATGTCTTTCATGCATTTAAAGAAGAACTAAACACTGGAAGATGAGCCCAAAAAGGAAAAGCAACGGGTAGAAGACTAGTCACCAGTATTTCCTGTGGTCTCCCTGCAGTTAACCTTTTTCCCATTACTGACTTACTATGCCTTGTTCTGTTCTGTGTCTGTGTAGAGACAACCATCATGGTGGAGGCAGGGCTTTGCTTCCTCATGTCAGATCCTCCAAGAAAGAGAACAGTGAGCAGCACAGTAGTAACATCACCAAATTCCCTTTTACATCACCTGATACTTACAGTCAGAGGCAGCAGTGCCTTAGATCTCACGCTGAAGGTATAAAGCTATAGAGGCTATAGCTAGCCCCTATAGCGTTATATAAAGGCTAGACAAACTTTCATACCAGGAATTGCACTCCTGTTTTTCAGGAGAAATTTCAGAGAAAGGTGGACTTTTCAGGGTGCTACTTAAGCACAATTAAAGTGATATTAAAGTCAAAAGGTTTTTAATTATACAAAATTCAGATAAAATTGCTTACTATGGATAGTCCTCCTTCATGTGTAAACGTTTTAGCTCCCTGCAGAATCAGCTGGTCTGCTGAGCACTGGCCCTGCTGTCCTGTTTTAGGGTGGCTCCTTTACCCTGCAAAGTCCTATGGAGCCACCCTTGTGTGTGCTAGTAAGCTGTGTGTGTCTCCAAAAATACAGAGACACAGCAAAGCAAGACACTCACCTCCTCCCTTCTCCCCCCTCCTCCCACCTTCAAGCTAGTAGATAGACAGCTGATGGAGAATGCGTTGTCCTTTCTGGTCTGGCACTGGGTAGGAGGTCCAGGAAAGCTGAGCTCAGACAGTTGGAGCTGTTTAGAAACATGATAACTGTAAGTGCTTGGGAAAACATTTAAAGAAATACTTATGATTCAGGTTCACTTTAATAGATGTACAAGGGGGATGTAAATGGTGGGTTGTTGTCTAAGTGTCTTATTGTACTTAAAAAACTTCAGGATTTAGAACAGTGGTGGACAATTTATCATACTCATCTGTGGCCCCCTATCACCAAGGGGCTGCACATATTATTTAGTATATACAGTATATATTGCTACAGAAGACAATGCCTAGAGAGTGCATACAAATTACAGAAATGGTAAGGAAATCTGTGGGTCGCACAAGTTCCAAAGGGCAGACTCTGGGTTAAAGTTGGGCAGCAGGGATTCAGAATGTTAGAGATACGTCCTAAAAAGACTTCGAAGTCTTTAGGAGTCATCTCCAATTTCCAGCAACTCTGCCGCCTTCTGCCACTCCCCCCACTGGTAACACAGATAATTACCTGCAATTACTAGGTGTCAAAAGGAGAGCCAGTAATTACTTTGTATTACACAGCAGGAGAGCGGCTGACACAATGGTGTAAAATGACACTTGCAGTCTGCGAGTGTCATTAAGTAGATACAATGGATCGATGTATTATTTCATTGTTTTTACTGTTTCATTCATATGTTGATGTAGATCATAGGTGTCAAACTCAAGGCCCGCGGGCCAAGAACGGCTCGCGATGGAATTATCTTTTGTCCGCATGATAATATTTAATTATCATTAGATCTGGCCCGCCGGTACACTTCCAGCTTTAAAGATGGTCGCTGACCGGCGGCTGCGCGGCGGCCATCTTTAAAGCTGGAAGTGCCCTGCGGCTTCTGTAGGATAGGCCCGCGACTGTCCCTGCCTTGCCAGACCTCAGAGCAGGGATGAAGAGCTTATGGGGCCTGTGCAATGAGGAGAGAAAGCAGGGGAAGAATCCACAGAAGCGGGCACCAGATGGAAAAACTTTTTTTGTAAGTAAATTCTTCTGTTTTAAATGCACTGTACTATTTATTGTCTGTTTTGGGCTTTTATTATTTCAATATTTAGGCTATTTCTTAAAGGGAAAGTAAAATAAAAGTTTAAAAAAATGTTTTATTGTATCATGCTTTTTAATAATTAAATGTATAGGCTTTATTATACCGTGTGAAATACTATATAGACCACGGTATTATACTGTGTGATATACTGTATAGGCTTCGGTATTATACTGTGTGAACCAGCCCGGCCCTCGACTTGGAGAATTTGTAAAATTTTGGCCCACTGGGTATTTGAGTTTGACACCTCTGATGTAGATGAAAGCTAATGAACTAGTAAATACAATGCCATCACTTAAAGAAACCTTACACTTTTGACAAATTGCCGCCGCTAAATGACTGATTTGACAGCTCCTGCCTGAATTAAACAAATGGGCGGAGCTAGTCCCGTGACGTCATGGGACTCGCACCACCCATTTGTTTTAATGACATTTCAGGTCAGTGAGCTATCATGGCATGAAAAATTCCTACCAAACCCAGAGGGTATGACTTTTGGGGCGAACCCTAGGCATTTTTTTTGTACATGAGTGGGTCCCCCCTAACATTCCTACCAGACCTAAAGGGTCTGGTATAAATTAGAAGGGGGGCCCCACGCCATTTTTTTTTGTTTACATGTCGTTTACATTCTGTTCGCTACCTCTCAGGCTGTTTGGCTGAACCGAAGGGAAGTGAGCTGAAGACAGCCAATGTATGCCTAAAAATAGGCATACAGAACTGTTGTGAATGGCCGAACATGCTTCGGCTCACTTACTTCACTTCGGCTTGGTTATTCATTTGGCTGCCTTCGGCACTATGGCTATGAAATGTCCCTCATTGTGCTCACGTCTAATGTAGGCCAGTGGACCTGCATAAGTTGTGATGACGTCAGCGGTCCTTAGACCACTGGAACGCAGAAAAGGAAAGACTGTGGGGATCAGTCTAGCAGACTGGAGGGACACGAAGGGACTGAGGATCAGGTGAGTAATACAGCTTTATTTGAGTCTCCTAGACAAAACAAGCACTACAAGCATAAGCCCCACTGCAAGGGAAAGCTTTTGATTTTCCCGGAGTTCTTCTTTAAATGTCTGTTATTTCTTTTTGTAAGCTCAATGAACTCACCAGGGTGCAGTACCCTATAAATCAAATTATTTTCATAGCATATATAATATAAAGTGGCTTTATTAAGTCTGTAATACTATGTTAGGGAGAGCTATTTCTTTGTTCTCTGCACAGATCAACACTAGAAGGGTGTGACAGATGGAACTCCCTCTTTAGCCTGATAATAAATGCTAATCAGGGTGAACATTGTTTTTGAATATATATCTTTCCTTGGCTGAATTGGGCTCAGAGGTATGTTCAGGGAATACCTAGAGGATTAATGTGGATTTCCTGGTTCAGCAACAATTTGACAATTACTGGACTGTATGATAACATAGAGGGGATACGCCAACATTCCCTGTAAAAGCTTTAGAAAACCCTTCTTCCATTTTGTTTAAATTGTTCTATAGGCACCCAAAGACTTGAGATGACAGTGTGAAAATGTGTTGATCTGGTGACAATCTTACACCTGTAGGACCCAGCAGAGCCACTAGTCTGTCATGGGGGAATGAGCAATCAGACAAGCTAAAATACCTGTATTTATGGCCGTCGTATAATGAGGCAGCCTAAGGCCATCTGAATGTGGAAAGATTGCATCGAACAACAATAACTGGACGATCCAATCGAGTGGTGACATTAGTTCATTACTTTTCCTATTAAGATTCTGTAGATGGTACCAAAATCATTCTGTAGTTCATTTTTTTCAGCATACTTACAGAGAAGGGAACATTAAAATAAATAATTAATTAATATCTTGCTGTTTATATGTCTAAGTGAAATGAAACAGCCAGCTGTTACTCCCAATCTCTTACGAGCGTATATACAGAGGGGGATTTATCAAAACTGGAGTAGACACAATCTGGAGCAGCTGTGCATGGCAACCGATCAGCTTCTCTCTTTACACTGTCTAATACACAATGTATTGGACATGGCCAGGGGCGTAACTAGAAATCACAGGGCCCCATAGCAAGATTTTGTATGGGGCCCTGTGATTTCCAGTTACACCCCTGGTCATGTCCAATGTAAGCAAAATGGAAGAAGGATTTTCTAAAGCTTTTAAAGGGAATGTTGGAGTATCCCCTCTATGTTATCTTACAGTTCTCCAGTCATTGTCAAATTGTTGCTGAACCAGGAAATCCACATTAATCCTCTAGGTATTCCCTG